>NW_017674147.1:36524-78482 GCF_001879085.1 Nicotiana attenuata
TGCCTCCACTATACCTTAACCCCCCCCCCCCCCACACACACACACACACATTTCAGGTTTTGTGGAATTTAATTTTGAAAGTTGTGATTGCTTGAGTTTTGAGTCTGTTAACCTGTGGCTTTGCGGAAAACTTTGGGGGGTCTTGGTTTTGTATAGTTATCAAACTGCACGTAGTTCCCATTGTTCTGGTTTCCCTGTCCTATTTGAATAATGAGTTATGATTTGTTGCACTCTACGGGTTATTATTGTTGGTTCTTTAACTGTATGAATTCTCACTTTGACTCAACCATTCTTGAGTGTTAACTCTTGTTGCTACAATGTAATTTGGAATTTCTATAGAGTGACATTTCCTAATATAAAGTAATGAGCTACTCTATCATATTCAAGAAGAATTTCATAGAAATACTGTCAATTTTGTTTCCCTGATGACTTACTAGTATGTTCCAGTTTGAAGTTGCTGATTGTTCTTCTTGCCATCCAGGTTGTCCGGGGATAAAGTGATACTGGTTGAAACCTCTTTTAGATCTTGAGGCTTCTCTTATCAACAGCTTTGTGAGGTGACTGTGCTCTTGTGTCTTTCCAAACAGATTAGAAACAAGGCATCTTGTCCAGAGCTTTTTACCATCTTAACGAACTTGTTCGGCTTCCTTTCTCCCACCTACTGTAGTAGTTTTGATGATTATGGACCTTTGTCAAGGCTAATTTTGTGATAGGTTTCTCTTTTATTTGGATTTTTTTTTAAGAAACGGCTTTTTATTATCATTATATATGGTTTTGTGGTGTAATAGATCATTGACTTTTTAGCCCTGGGTTTGGTCTGACAAAAGCATGTACAAGTTAGAACCCCGCCCCAAACGAAAGTGTAATCTTTTGACAAGGGTAAAGGGACGGGCTTATAATCCACTGATTTTGAGTTGTGTCGCGGTGATAGATTTTTGACCTTTCAAGGAATTGCTCCGATAGATTTTTGTAGTCATACGGACTCTGCATGCTTAGCGAAAAATACAAAGAGTTGTGTGCGATAAATTGTTCATGAATAAACTTCGGCCTTTTTTCATACTTTATTTCTGGTCGTAAATCAACATTTATAAAATTACTAGTTACGATTAGCCCGGGCATAATAACCATAGTTAAAGCTGTTGTAAAGTTTTCGTATGTCGTCTATGATTACTTGAAGCAGCAGATTCAAAAGAAGACAGTTTAGATCTAAAGTAGCAATTTTCTGAGCAATTATGCTCGCTACCTCATTTTCGCAGAAGTATAATTGTAAATCCAAAAGTGGTTTAACCCTTCGGTAGTAGTCGAAAAATAGACTATGTTGCTCTGACAGAAAGTAACAAGTTATACTCATGCCAACAGTGGTCAGTAGTAATGGAAATAGAAGCACGGATAGGATGTGTCGATTGACAAGCATCTAAACTAAAATCCTTATAACTTGTTACAAAATGGTGCACTTTATAGCCCTGTTATCTGCATTTCATGTGCTAGAAAATACGCAGTTGGAAAAAAATTGTCCGCGTGATTCGCATTCTTGTATATCCTTATCGAAACAAAAAATCTGCATTCAAACGAATATTGATCATCTTTAGCCATACTTTAATCTCAAATATATATGTTCTGCTTCAACATGAAACCTTTTGTTGAAATTATAGTGTACAAATACGGTAAATTAAATTTTTTGTATATATGTAAATTGTTGAATCTTGATAGAAGGAAAACTTTTAGTGTAGTGTAGCAGCAAAGATATTTCAAAAACTGTTGTAGATAACAGATCTGAGTTCCAAACAATGGAATAGATATGGAAGTCCTGAGTACCGTCATACAAGAGAAGATGCCTCATCTCATGGTCTAAATAAGGTAAGGCTGTTTAATTGATGTTTTTAAATGTTGATATGTAACGTTTTAAAAAAATCAATCAATGGTACTGACTAATGTATCATTTGCATTGCTAAATTCAGAAACTAAGAAGATATGAATTATGGACTCTTGATGCTACACGACGCTGACTTTTCCTGACGATTTAGCAAAAATGAAATGCCAAAGTACAAACAATGAGATAATAAAACAGTTGGTAGAAAGACAAAAGCATATCACAGTTCAATGAGGTGCAGATGAATTTAACAGAACATATCATTCTTGCAGATAAAATAAAATGATGAAAGAGAACAATTATAGTACGTATTATTTTTCTAACTTATGATCATCTTCTTTTAGAAAGAATCCCATATGACAGATATAGGGGTAAGATATAGGGGTAAGTAGGCATAAGCATAAACAAATCGACTCTCGAAGAAGCAAGTGAAGCAAATTGATCTCAGCCCCACGTCAACATCTTTTCTACCAGAGTTAATGTATCAGTATATGGAACAAAGCCATCTTCAGTAACTTTCAACCCAATGAGCATTGCTGGACTACAGCCCATAAACCACAATCACCTAAATATGGATTTTGAAGAATAAGTCCAAATAGCCATCTACTTAATTTTTTAAATTAAAAGTAGTTAACGGATATATAATATATTTATAGTTCATATATAATATTTATATAATTATGTATAATAACGACTGAAAAAGTAAACAGTTGACTATAGTTTTTCGTTCCAGACAATTGGATCAACCCAATATATAAACCCAACTTAGCGTTTGTTGTACCCTACTATTCAAGCCCATGATTTCAGTAGGGCTAATATTTCAGTTCTGGATACTATGCTTAATTAAGTGATCAATATCTGATAAACATCACTTTGGTGGCTTCAGGAGACTTCCATGCCCATGGCAGTGACGTGGATTCATTTCTACTCGACATGTGTCAAACTCCCATTTGGTAAAATCATAGGGTCCTTGTTCTATTATGTCCTAGGTGTCTCCGGAACCCTCTGTCCTTCTATTATTAAATGGATCACAAGTGCAAAAGTGATCATCCGCAAACAATTCGATTTTGAGCAGATACACCAAGCTTAGAATCATAATTTATCAAAATCTTAACTTAGTTCAATCTACAGCAATTTTTTACTTCTATGGCTTTTAGATCAGCGGTAAGTTCCAATTACTTCTATTATATAACTTGGTGCGATGAATGATGCTCTTTTGCTCATTATTTATCTTAGTGCTAATTAAACTAAGATAAAAGGGTATTTTTTTCGATGTTGCAGACTTATCTAAAATCCATGGTTACTCACTTAAAGGGAAGTTCCTCAGTAAATTATGCCACAGCAGCCACTTCAAAATTTAAGGCAGCTTCACCTGTCCAACTTAACGCAACTCATGTGCCCAAGTAAGATTATTGTCCTCCATAGTCTACTCCTTTTACGTAGCTTGATAAAGGATTTTACAGTTTATGTATTGCCACTGGCAACAGTGAAGCCAGGAATTTCGCGAAAGGTGTTTAAAAATTTAATATAAACGTTTTGACATGTATACATAATATAAGTTTTTATATATACAGTATAATTTTTCGATTACCACCCTTAAACGTATGTGACTACGCTACTGGCTACTGGGCTTTTTTGTTGTTGTTGTATGCGGATGATGGCCTAATTCAAAATTTAGTATCAAGTGGAATAAAAAAAAATAAGAGCAGTTTTGTTATATGTTTGCGTTTTAATTTTTTAAGACGTATGCATAATCCAGAAATGGATTCAATTTAATACACAGAACAGTCCTAAATTAGCCTCTGACTGTTGCAGGTCAAGAAAGGGAGACTTTGTGCCAGTGTGTGTGGCGCTAGGAATGATCGGACTATCGGCGAGTTTCGGGCTGCACACGGCTATGCATCAGCTGAGGCGAGCCCCTAATGTGCATGTAAAAAAATCAAGGAGGGAAACTCTGCCTGAGATAGTGGAGCCAGAACATGTTGCTGAAGAGGCCGATAAGTTCATTAACAAATCTTTATTCCGTAAGGTGGCTCACATTCAGGATTTTTCTACTAGCCGTGTCATTCCTGATCCAGCTCGTGGCGACGTTTATACCAAGTTAGTAGTAAAGTTATTACTACTATTTAATTACTTCTATTACTTGCTTTTCAATTTTGTTTCTCTTTTCGTTTAGCACAAATATGGAATAGTATCAGTGTACTTATCTAGCAATTTTATATTATTGCAGGAAGCCGGGTGTAGTGACCTTGAAAACTGTAGGAGTGGATCCAAATTAAGCTGTAAATTATATGTAGGTTTTGTCTAGTACTTTGGTTGTATTTTAGAGTTTAATATCTTATTATGTGACACTGTACGAAAATATGAGTAGAACACGTCATATAGTAGATCAGTAGATGGTTAAGTTTACATGATGGTTACCTTGATATTGTGCCTGTTTATGAATGAGAGTACTGTAAATATGCAATTTGGCTGCTTTCCCATGCCATGTGATTGCCTTTCTCAATGGACGACTTTCGACTCTGCTATATATTGAACACGTTGCAAAATTATTTACTGGCCACCTAGCTACTTCTACTATATTGTATAATGTAATAAAGGGACAAAGTGTATAGGGTCAAATTTGACCTCAGTATCTCTATGCCAGTGGGTACGTTCAATGAGTGTACGCCGACCAACGTAGCGGGTACGACTCGGTCGTGAGGACAAAAGCGACATCGTTTAGAACTCAGCGTCTACACTAGGGAGACATTACCTATCTTTGTAACTTTTTGATTCTTTCGAAGAAGGTCTCCTATTATATAAAGGAGACCTCCACATTGTAAAAGGGGGATCTGATCTAATACAACTCTCTCATTTTTCTGGCTTTCTCTCTCTATATCTCTACTTCTAACGAAAATATCTTTTTGGTAAACATTGTCACTTTGCAATATTAGATCTACAACAATATTATCATCTTTGCGTCTCTAGGCTTATTATATTTGATTACGATTTACCCCTCTTCTATTTTTGATTGTTTTATCGCTTACAAAGTATATCGTTAACTTTTGAGCCAAACAATTTGGCGTCGTCTGTGGGGATTTCGAGAATCAAAATTATAGTATCCACCTAGAGATCAACCAACTACCACTCTCTACACTACACAAAAACAGAAAAATGGCAGAAAATAGCACAAGATCGAAAGCCATATTGGGTGTCACTACCAATCTCCTGGGCCCTCTCAATGAGGCCAGTGACGGTGGCATCCTGAATGCAACCCCTAGCATCACACCAGGTGCAGAGATCTCACCTTCCCCATCCGAAGGCCTGACGATCTTGCACGAAAAAGGAGCTTCCACATCTGCGGCTACGGAAGCACTCTCAGTGGTCAAAGAGCTACTGGAAAGATGGCTAACAAGCACTCTAAGTGGCTTGGTTGAGAGGTCACGCAAAATAACATCGTATGTACACCAACGGTAGGTACCACTGCTGCCATGGGTGAACCGGAAGATACACTAGTAAATAACAGACCCATCGAGACACAGACCAACGATGGCACGCTAACAGCCATCCTAAAGAAGATGGAAGAAATGGAAATGAAAACAAGGCGTTCCGGGGTCAGATGAAGGAACATCAGGAGAGGGTCGACAAGATCCCCGGTGCTCCCAAGTTGCTACCAAAACGCGACGTGGGAAGGTTCGTTGAACAACCATACACCGAAGAAGCTGCTCCTCACTCCACCCCAAAAACCTTCAAGATGCCACCCTACATAAGGGTATATGACGGAACCACAGATCCCGAGGATCATCTGATCCACTACGTCACCGCTGTGAAGGGCAACAACCTATCGAAAGAACAGGTACCGTCGGTACTGCTGAAGAAGTTTGGCAAGACGTTGACAGGAGGGGCCTTAACATGGTACTCTCAACTACCGGCTAAGGCAATATCAACGTTCGAGGAAATGGCGGATAAATTCGTCACAGCCCATGCAGGCGCGAAGAAAGCGGAGGCCAGGGTCAACGACATCTTCGCCATCAGGCAAAACACAGGAGAAGGACTCAGGGACTTCCTGGCAAGGTTTAACAGGGTAAGGATGAGTCTGCCAAACGTATCGGAAGGTATGGCAGTCGCCGCTTTCCAGAACGGGCTAAGCAGAGATGGTTCGAGGGCAACCAAGAAGCTGCTGAGCCGCCTCATGAAATATCCCCCTACCACATGGGAGGAAATCCACAACGCTTATTGCGCCGAGGTACGAGCGGACGAGGATGATCTTAATGGGCCGACCCAACGGCTAACAGCGATACACTCAGAAACAAGGAGAGATCGACGGAACGAAGGTCGACGGGAACAACTCCCCCGCTCCAACAGAGGTCGACACCAGCCATACACCGGATCCTCCCATCCGCCACCAAGGCATATCGACGCACTACAGCGACACGTCGCCCCACTGCGAAATGAAAGAGGTATGCCCCCTTTATTAACTGCCCATAACTTTTGTGTATCTCCTTCAGAGATAGTGTACGCACTGGAGAAGCTAGGCACCAAGGTGCATTGGCCGCAGAAGATGAAATCGGAGCCTGCCACAAGGAATCAAACGCCCTATGTGAGTTCCATCAGGAACGAGGACAAGGACACAAAACCGAAAACTGCATAGGCCTACGGCAAGAGGTGGTCAGGATGCTGAACCAGGGATACCTGAGGGAGCTACTAAGTGACAAAGGAAAAATCAACTTCGCACGCGGACGGGAACAACTCCACGGGCCGCCGAAGCCACCTTCCCCAGCGCGCACGATAAACATGATCGTCGGAGGCGACGACGACTCAGCGATCAATCACGTCAAGCTCGCCACCACTCACAGACTAAAGCGGACCATCGCCCATGAACGGTATGAGGACTTCGAAGATTGTATCACCTTCGATAAGTCTGATGCCGACGGTTTGTCTTTCCCTCATTATGATGCCTTAGTTATCACTTTACGTATCGCTGATACGAATGTTAAAAGAGTCATGATCGATGACGGAAGTGGCGCCTGTATTATCCACCCAAGGGTCCTCATACAAATGGGACTCGAGGATAAGGTAATACCGTGCTGCATAACACTAACTGGTTTTAACAATGCAGTGGAACGGACGTCCGGAGAAATAGCACAGCCCGTCTTAGCGGGAGGAGTCACGCTGGAAACAACTTTCCACGTGATGAACCAAGAAACGGCGTACAACGTCATCATAGGACGCCCGTGGATACACGCCATGCGAGCGGTCCCTTCAAGCCTCTACCAATTGATCAAATTCCCTACCCCATGGGGAGTATTCAGTATTCGAGGCGAGCCACGCACCGCACAAGAATGCTACAAAATAGCCCAAGACTGCGCCCACACCTAACAGCTAAAGGGGGCGAGCGAGGAGGCATAGCAATTAGCCGTGTCGGGGACTAAGGTCAACCCGACAACGGACACCATCAAAGACCCCGACGTTGTGGAAGCCTGTAAAGCAACGGTCGAAGATCTCGACCCAGTCCAATTGGACAAAACCGATCCTACGAAGAAAGCCTATATCGGGCAAGGTCTCGCCAACCCAAGTAAGTATTGTGAATTCTTAACTAACCATGCAGCTTTGTTCGCCTTTTCCCATTCAGATATGCCGGGAATCCCACGAGACATCGCCACCCACAAACTGAATGTCGATCCATTACATCCGCCCGTACGACAGATGAGGAGAAAATTCAATGCCGCCATCAATGAAGCGGTCGGTAAGGAAGTAGACGAGCTACTGGCCAACGACTCCATTAGAGAATCAAAGTATCCCGAGTGGGTCTCCAATGTTGTCATGGTCAAAAAGAAAAACGGGAAGTGGAGAATGTGTGTGGATTTCACCGATCTGAACAAGGCATGCCCAAACGATTTATTCCCACTACCCCACATCGGCCAACTGATCGACGCCACTACGGGACATGAACTACTGAGCTTCCTAGATGCCTACTCCGGCTACAATCAAATCATGATGGCCGAGGAGGACCAAGTGAAGACAACTTTCATCACCCACCAAGGGACTTACTGCTACAAAGTAATGCCCTTCGGGCTCAAAAATGCGGGGGCTACATACCAGAACTGGTAACCAAAATGTTCAAAGAGCAGCTCGGTAAGACTATGGAAGTCTATATCGACGACATGCTGGTAAAGTCGACAAGAAAAGAGGACCACATCGACCATCTGAAAGAAACCTTCGAGATACTGAGAAGATACGGGATGAAACTGAACCCCGAGAAATGCGCCTTCGGCGTGGCATCAGGAAAATTTTTAGGGTTTCTCGTATCGCAACGAGGTATCGAAGTCAATCCAGATCAGATCAAGGCGATAGACGCAATACCGGAGATACTGAACAACAAAAAGCAGGTGCAAAAGCTGACGGGACGAATAGCCGCCTTGTGTAGGTTCATCTCACGGTCCTCCGACAGATGCCATAAGTTTTTTAATGTGCTGAGAAAGGACAAAGGGTTACAGTGGGATGAGGAATGCGTCGAGGCCCTAAGGAAATTGAAAGCGTACCTATCCTCACCGCCACTGCTAACCAAAGCCAACCCAGGCGAGCCACGTGCTGGTATATTTAGCCGTATCAGAGGTCGCCGTCAGCGCAGTCCTAGTTCGTGAAAATGAAGGTACGCAATCTCCTATTTACTATATTAGCAAAACCTTAGTGGACGCCGAAACACGGTATCCACACCTTGAAAAATTAGCGTTGGCATTGGTCGTAGCTTCACGGAAGCTCCGACCCTATTTCCAATGCCACCCCATAAAGGTAGTAACGACCTTTCCCCTGAGAAGTATCCTGCACAAGCCTGAGTTATCAGGCAGACTCGCCCGATGGGCCATAGAGCTCAGTGAGCACGATATCTCATATCATCCAAGGAACGCCATCAAGTCGCAGGTACTTGCCGACTTCATAGCCGACTTCAGCGCAGAGATACTACCAGAGGCGGAATTGGAGGCACGCCGTGCCCCCTCCAATGCCGACCTATGGACTCTTTACACTGATGGCGCCGCTAACGCCTCGGGATCGGGACTGGGACTCGTTCTCGAGGTCCCCACGGGCGAAACAATTCGCCAGTCCATACGATGCCCCGAGATGACTAACAACGAAGCCGAGTACGAGGCTGCTATTGCAGGTCTGAAACTAGCCATCAACTATGGAGCTCGACGACTCGTTCTCCATTGCGACTCTCAGCNATGGCCTAAGGCCATACCAAGTTATACTAATGGCCTAAGGCCATCGCCGCCAACGGTCGACCTAGATTCGACTAAGGTGAGTAAACGACTCGACGACAGTCGAAGTCGCCTACATGGCTAAGGCCATCAATTATATTATGGCTAAGGCCATCGCCGTCAACGGTCGACCTAGATTCGACTAAGGTGAGTAAACGACTCGACGACAGTCGAAGTTGCCTACATAGCTAAGGCTATCAATTACATTATGGCTAAGGCCATCGCCGCCAATAGTCGACCCAGATTCGACTACGGTGAGTAAACGACTCGACGACAGTCGAAGTCACCTACACGACTAAGGCCATCAACTGTATAATAGCTAAGGCCATCGACGCCGATAAGTCGACCCAGCTCGACTATGACAGCAAGTAACTCGACGATAGTCGAAGTTGCGCACACGGCTAAAACCATCAACAAAACTAAGGCCGAAAATAAAGGGTACAGAAAGAAAATAGCAGCAAAAGTATAACTTCCATTATCATCCAAAAATGCATATACAAAAGGACCCATTTACATCTCTAAATACAGCAAAACAAAATGAATACAAGTCCTAAGGGGCTTCGACATCCTGATCACCGCCTCCCGACGGATCGCCATCTCGTCCACCGCCGTCCTCTGCCTGATAGGCCGCAGAAATCTAAGAGCCGGATTCTAGACGGTTGACATCTTCGAAGTTATAGCCCGCCCGGTCTAGGGAATCAGAACTATACCCACAAGTTTCACGAGCGACACGGACTATGCGTCGTTGCTCTTGAACCTCCGCCTCGGTGGCTCGACCCGCAGCTAAGAACTCCTCGAAGACGACCAATCTGGCCTCGGCGTATACCCACATATCATGCGCCTCACGATGCGCATCCTCATTGACGCAACAGTCCGCTTGAGGACTTCAATCTCAGCCGCCTTGGCATCGAGTTCGGAGGTCATGGCGGCAACCTTGATCCGCAAATCAGCAGCTTCCACCGCTACCCCACGGCCAACCTCCAACTCTTCTTCTTTAGACTGGAGAAGAGTCTCCAGCTCAATATTCCGGGCCAGGGCGGCCATCAGCTGCTCATCGATCTGCTCTAACTCGGCCACCCTCCGTTTCAGCTGGGCCTCCGACTGCTCCAGACCCTCACGGAAAACCCGAAATTCCGGGTCCTGCTTGAGTAGGTCCGCCGGCGCTTGATGCTTGACTCGGCACCGCCGATATTTCTTTACAGCCTTCCTTTGCGCTCGCCGCCCCCTCTCTATCTCCAAAATGAGAGCCTAAAAAAGAGGAAAAGGATGAAAGGCAAGTCAGCATGCATCAAAATTTATTTTACGATGCATGAAGAGAATCAAAAAATACCTGTAAGGCCGCACCGGCAACCCTCCGGGATAGTTCCCCGTCGCTAACCCCTTGTAACGTTTCACGCTCAACGGCCGCACATAGCAGGGTCATATCCGCTGCGGCCTGCTCGCTGTGTTCTAACAGGTTATACCCCCCCGGGATCAAAATTCGATGGTTGGATCTACCTACCGTCATCCCTACACGAGCCGGACCCCGCGTTGACGCTTCTGCATCTGCTTGGGCGACCTTAGGGCCCGCCCTCTCGGCATCATCGTCCGCCTCCCCAACGGCAGCCGACGAGCCGCTCTACGGAATGCGTGTTGGCCTGGCGTCGAGAACATCCCCCCCTATGAGGAGCCGACCTCCCGGAACGGATGGCATCCGCCATAAAAACTGGCCTTGACTCCCGACGGGGCTCGCTCGCCCCCTCATCTGCCGTGGCTATCCCCTTGCTGGTTATCAACCGACGTCTTTTTCTTTCCGGCGTCTCCTCGCTCTTAGAAGTCTCCTCCACAGCCCGAGGGGATGGCATCGAAGGAGTCGCTCCCCTCGCGGACGCCGCCACAGACAGCGGTTGGGGAATCTCCACGGCACCATCACTGGGCGAGGCGCAGGGTATGTATCCATCTTCAGAATCAGTTCCCGCCCCAGGTAAGATGACGACGCTCTTTTTCTTCTTCTTGGGGGCGCTCCGACCTGCCAACACGAACAAGTCAGGTAACGAATACGTAGGGAATCCCCAAACCGTAGCCAAAGAATTACCTGACGAGCCGTACTGTCGAAGAAATGCAGCCCAGGTACGACACTCCTCCGCATAGGGTATTATTCTTTCCACCCACGATTTAATGTCATCAACGAGCTGGGGTGGAGAAGCCCTCGCTGCGAATAAAAAAGAGAAGAAAGAAAAACAAAGGTCACAATGGCCGTATGGTCGAAAGCGCAAGCAGCACTGGAATCTACAAGTAGAAATACTTACGTTCTGGATTCCATCTTTCCGGGAACCCCTCGGGATTCGACGCCAGGTGCTCCGTCCTGATGTAGAAATATTTACGCCAAAAGCGGTCGGTTGGGCTTATCATCGGCCTTAACGACCAAGCCCTTTGCGCCACGACCTTTCAACTGAAGCATGCTACCCCTCAGGTAACCAGCGCTGAGACCGAACTGAGGTGGTGGACCGAGACGCTAAGCATAAGTGGTCATGATACGGCACACCTTCAAGGTATAAGGAGTGAGCTGGGCCGGACACACATTGTAAAAACGGCAAAGCTCCTCCACCAGAGGGTAGACTGGAAGGTCGTAACCGATCAAGAACGGGTACTCATAGAAGGTGCAATATCCAGGCCGGTGCACATTGGCATAATCCGTCCCGGCCGGAACCATTTCCACGTGGTCCGGAATATGGTGCGTCTCTCGCAGATCATCTAAATGGGATTGTAGTAAAACGCTGTGCTCCCAGGGAAGATCAGGGCTTTTAGTTGGAAAATCCCTGCGAACGTGCGTCTCCTTCGGAAGGACGTTGTCGACGCTGAGAGGAACAAGGGCCTTCTCCGCCTTTTTCCCTTCACCACCAGAAGATGGCGGAACCCTAGACGGGGCATTATCTTTGGCCTTTTTATTATTCTGTCCGCATTTTGTCATGATTATACTACTTGAGAAACGAAGCACTGATGATAGGAAGTGTGGTTTCAACAGAAGTGGGAGAGTCCCTCACGAAATAACGGTTACAGGAAAGAAAGGCAAAGGAGTGTATCAGAAAATACTTTTCAGAGGCTTGAAAGTGGAATCAGATCAAACCTCTCTCATACTTATAAGGATAAGTTGCACAGGAATCGAAGAGTCATGATTCAAAACGTGCGCCGGAAACCAAAACGTCACTTCATCCTCTGAACCGCCTCGGGGGCAAATATAATGATGATGCATACAGGCGATGACATCATTCCAAAAAGGAAGCCACGCGTCAGCGGCTCAACAACGTCACATATTTCACTTCATTCATATTGCCGCCCCTGGTCGAGGTCAAATTCTCCTAAGCCGAGGTTCGTATTTCCGCCCGTCGAAGACGCCCACCGAACGCGTCTCCAACGAGCAGAGGGACTAACTGTATAGGGTCAAATTTGACCCTCAGTATCTCTACGCCAGTGGGTACGCCCAATGAGTGTACGCCGACCAACGTAGCGGGTACGACTCGGCCGTGAGGACAAAAGCGACATCGTTTAGAACTCAGCGTCTACACTAGGGAGACATTACCTATCTTTGTAACTTTTTGATTCTTTCGAGGAAGGTCTCCTATTATATAAAGGAGACCTCCACATTGTAAAAGGGGGATCTGATCTAATACAACTCTCTCATTTTTCTGGCTTTCTCTCTCTATATCTCTACTTCTTACGAAAATATCTTCTTGGTAAACATTGTCACTTTGCAATATTAGATCTACAACAATATTATCATCTTTGCGTCTCTAGGCTTATTATATTTGACTACGATTTACCCCTCTTCTATTTTTGATTGTTTTATCGCTTACAAAGTATATCGTTAACTTTTGAGCCAAACACAAACTATCTTATTCTTATTTTCTTTCTAATTTGTATATCTTACTAAGTTTGTGGGGTTTAAGGCGTTAAAGCTTTGATATAGATGTCCGTTCATCGAAAGCAAGTAGAAGAGCAAGATAAAAGGAGTGCCTATACCTTCTTAAATAAAAGAAGGTTAAGAATGGACAAACTTGGATTTCTCACGGCATCACGGCTAAAAATTGATGGACCCTATTTATTTTATGAAGTAAAAAGTCCTTTCTCCTTTTTTGAAAAAAAAAGTTCTTGCTTCCTTGCATACACATACTTTTGTGTACCTTCTTTTCCAAATTAATTAGATGTAGCTGAGATCTTTGTTGCATTCAAGCTGGCTAACTTTGGATCTAAAGATCTTTGTGTTCTCTTTTGAACATTGAATGCTCCTTTACACGATTTTTTCGATCAATGGAGTTAAAATATAAAAAAAAAATATTATATGTATACATTTAATTATTATCTAACTACACTAGGTAGTTAACACCTTGAACAAATTCGCCACAATTATTTTTACTCATCCAGAGTCGGTCAAAAAAAACACGGGGGATAATTTAACATGCGGCAGTAGAGTGGCTTGTCAGCCAAAAATATCAGAAAATAGGATATATAATCTCCATGAGTCACCGCTAGCGCAAAGTGGACTTGTTAGCTCTCGACGAGTGTCCTTAATTCTGCATGCTTATCCATTTGTCTCGCATAACGATGTCTCCTTAAAGTATATAGTCATCACTTGCTGCACACAAAGCATCACTAAGTTGAACCAGACTATTTAACAGTAAACGCCCCCTCACTGCTCTTTCTATAGCTTTTCATTTCTTTTTGCTATCTTGCATTATGGCGTTCAGGTATTCGGTAAGTCCACAGTTACTTAATTCCTCGAGTTAAATTAGATTGTTCGTAGTACGTGTTACACAGACATGATCTCTTGTCAATCTATGTTCTACCTTTGCAGAGTTTGTGGAAATCTATGGCTACTCGTCTTAGCGGAAATCCTACATTTGCAAAATCTAATTTTACCAAACTCAGGTCATATGCCACTGCTGCTGAGCATCCAGACGCTAAGCCAAGGTAAATTTTTGTAATTAATTAGCACCTGTGTTGCAAAAATATTGGAGGTAAAGTGCAATATATAATAACTTGATGTTAATTAAACTTGAAATAGGGGATTGAAAGGAGAGTTCTTTCCCGTGTATGTGGCACTGGGACTAATAGCAATGTCAGTGGGTTTTGGGGTACACACAGCCACGCATCAGCTGAAGCGTTCGCCCAATGTGTCTGTGAAGAAATCAAGAAGGGAAACTGTACCAGAGGTGGCTGAACCGGACAATGTGTTGAATGATTCCGACAGTTTTATTAAAAAATCTTTTTTCAGAAAAGTGGCTCATGTTCAGGATTTTGATAATCAATCTGTCATGCCAGATCCTATGCGCGGGGATGTTCTAGCTAGGTACTTCAATAGTCTTATAGCAAAGACTTTGCTATATTTTTCTATATTCTTGCAATTGGGTTACATAGCGTGAAATGTGCTTTAATTTCTGATTTTATTGGTGCGATTATTGTAGGGAGACTCACTCTGAGACGTTGAGATCTGTGGGAGTGAATCCGAATCCAAAATTGCACTGAGCTATTTATGCATTTGTGGATTCAAGTAGATGGTGTTATATCCGCCAGCTTTTGATCCGAGATTTTCATATGGAGATTCGAAGATGGTGGCGATGTTTTTTTCTGACGTTTTGATGAGAGAGTTGCATAAATAAAACTTTTGCAGAAAACAAATATATTCTACCTTTCAGGAATATTGTACATATCTGCTTTAAATAAAAATAAAAATGGATCTTTCTTTTTAAAGCATACCATGAATGTTGCCTCAGTAGTGTCACAGTGTGCCTAACTCTTATATCCTGCCTGTGTCATCCCTGGGTGGGAGGTCCATCAAATACGTGTAGAATAAGGAAACAATTCCCGCTAGTCTCCGTGTTTAATAATTGACACTTTTATAAGCTAAAGCATTGAAATTTGATGGGATACTTATCTGATTTAATTTAAGTTTGATTTTAACCGAATCTTTCGGTTATGTACTTCTCGCAATTGGCTCTTCGTTGCTTTGTACGAAGTTTAGCGACTCAAACCAGACGTGAACTGAACTCCATGCTAATATGTGAACTCCGTTGACTTGAACTCCATGCTTATTTGTTACTTTGAGATTAGATGTTAATTAGTACATTTGTCCACACGTCGTACGGTTATAAAAATAATAGTAAATTTAACATATGCATATTTGAGTTTAATTTTCCAAAATTTTTGAATGTTTCTCAATATATGTGAAATAATAGGGAAAAAAAGAAAATAAAAAACAAATAAATTTCGTCCATCTACGATAAATATGAGAAGAAAATCAAAAAGAATACTCGCTGGAAAGTAGAGATGAGAAGAAAATTAAATAGAACATTAAAGTACCGAACAAAATTGAAAAGAAACTCGAGTTGATAAAAATGAGAAACATCTAACGTAAGCATTGATATCTAACAATTTCAAGGATGTTGGGATATCATAAAATCATAGATCTCTAACAATTTCTAGGATCCTAAGATATCATATGTGAGATTCATTTATCTCCAAGAAAAAACATCTGAGCACTTGAGCAAAAGCAATGGCATTGTTAACTTGTTTACTGAATCAAATGAAAAATCATCTATTCCATCTAAGCTAAATGTCTCTTGGATCAACTTCATCAACTTCCTAATAAAAAGAACTTAAATCATAAAATTATGACTTATAATAACATATTGGTACTAATTCAAACTTATGGTATAAAGTTAGTAATATAGAGCAAAGATCAGCATTTCAGTTTAACGGTATTACACATATACACATAGGATATTCAAGGTCATCAAATAGACAATTGTCAATGATGAGTATACTAAAATCAAAGGCTCAAAATTGCAACTCCAAATAACCAATTACTTAAATAGAAAGGAAAAAGTTTACAGCTTTGGTGCATTGCAGCAAGTAGCGAAAAAGGTAGCCAAAAAAGGAGATACGTATGCATAATGAGTAAATTCAAAATTTTCAATTTATGGTTTAAGCATTCAAGGCTCTTCTATTTAAATTTACTTTCATGTGGCAATTTAAAGGCACTGCCTATTCACCGGATTGTTGCACTTGAATAAAGAGTACCTTTATGAGGTATGATGTTATGCTTCTCATACAAGTGTCAACGTAAAGGTGTAATATTTAGCTAATTCTATTAATTAATTGCTTAAAAGTTGCTATTTTATCTCAACCAATGTCCAATACATCAATCTGAAAGCTTGAATGGATCTCCTTAATGAGAAGATTAACAAGGGTTGAGTGGAGTATAAGTATTTTCCTTCTCGTTTTTCTTTTATATTCATTTCAAATTATGGGAAGTCTAGAAATCTCTGTGTTTTTACTTGAAACACCTGTTTATCATAGCTCAAAGCCTCAAATAATAGAGACTCATATAGAATCAACGAGAACTAACAAGCATATTGATAGTAGGCTATAATTATGTAGTTTAGCTACCATTTACACTCCAACTTAGCTATACTTTATTGATATATGAATGTTAAATGATAACAAATTGCTCTAATTAAGAACTTTGTGCTTTATAGGAGCAATTCCTGGCTATGAGGACATTTGAGAGTGTTTTGGAGTTAATCTGGAGCAAGGATGGCCAATCGGAGGTGAGCTCGCGCAAAAGAAGAAAGAAAACTGAAGGCAGAAATATTCTCCAGGTGCGCGGCCCATCCGCGGCCGTGCACTGACCGCGCTCATCAAGCAGAACAGAAGGCAATATGCGCGGCCCATCCGCGGTCGCGCACGTCCCTCCGAGGATTTTTATTTCAGGGGTAAAATTGTAAGTTCCGAGGAGACTCTCCTTGACCTATAAGAAGCCCAGCTCGCCCAAAAAGTTAGTATCGAGGTTTTTGAAGGGATTTTGAAGGCAAGAACAGGCAAGAAGCAAGACGGAAGATTTGACATAGAGTTTTTACCTTTTCCTCTTGGTTTTATCATTGATGATGAATATATTGTTATGATTGGGAAAACGATTATGCATAGGTAAACTCCTAGTCTAGGGTTTTGATGGAACCTATTGGAGGATGATTTTCTTGTTATGTTAATATAAATTTGCCATAGTATTTTATCTATTTGTTCAACTATATTGTGATTGCTGTTGATTGAAGGCCCTCAATCGACTGTGCCTATTCAGTATGTATTACTCGGGAGAGAGTGCATATTTAGGTAGTTGTTGAACAACATCACTCCTAACGTATATGAGGGATCAATACGAAGGGTTGAAAGGTGGGATTAGGGATAACGAAACCTTGGGTGCGATCTAAGTGAGCTGTAATTAAGGCTAGCTAGCGTAATTCCGGAGAATATGTCTAGTATATTATTATAATTACTCGGGAGAGAGTTACGACAGTCAGAGTGCTCATGATCGATAGAGAAGACTTAGGCAAATTTATAGCAAACATAGCGGAAAGGCTTCCGACAATAAGGGAAGTCAGAACCTTAGATCATTCCAATTCTTGTTTATGAACCGTTCATAGTTAGTTCTTAATTACTGCATTTTCATTACGTAATATTTAGTTAGTAAACATCCAATCTATTACTTAAATATCTCCGAAGATTGAATATGTGAATTTGTGTAAGTCTAATAGTTGTGATTGATAGGTTAATTCCCTGTGGGATTCGACTCCGGACTTGTTAACCGGAATATATTTGCAGCGACCGCTTTGTCCTTTTTATAAGGCATAGTTAGGCATGATCGAATTTTGGCGCCGTTGCCGGGGAATTAGCGGTGTTATTGATTGCAGTTATAAGAACTGCAAAAATTCTTAGTGTATTTAATTTTCTTCAATTCAAACTGATTACATTGAAATTCTAACGTTTGTAATCTTGGGTGCTACAGGTGCATGCCTAGAAACTCCTCAAGAACTGGTGAATTGTTTGAAGCATTATCAGATCCTGAGAAAGTCTTCAAGGCATTGAATCGTGCAAACAAGAAGGGCAAACAAAAACGGAACTCAACAGAACAAATCGAACCAGACATGGAAGACGACAATCTAAACAACAGAAATAATGAGAATGACCCAAGCAATCAGGGTGTGGTGCCGCTTGTGCCAGAAGCAGCATTGTACGATTGGGCACAACCCACCGCTGACAACTTAGCAACTGCCATTGTAGTCCCACAGATACAAGCAGATTCATTCCAAATCACAAATAACATGCTACATTTGTTGCAGAACAAGGGACTGTTCTCTAGGTCATACGTTGAAGATCCTCGGCAGCATCTGAAGAATTTCCTGTCAATCTGTGCCACGCAGAGGCAATATAACGTGACACCGGAAGCAATACGACTGTTGTTGTTTCCATTCTCAGTGACGGGAGCGGCTCACACTTGGCTTAGTTCACTCCTCATAAACTCCATCACTACTTGGGAGGAATTAGTCAAGCAATTTGTGAACAAATTTCACCCACCCAACAAGACTGCTCAACAAATTGATGAGATATTGAGCTTCAGACAGAAACCAACAGAGACATTACAAGAAACGTGGGAGAGATTCAAGGGTCTGCTGGTTACGTGTCCACATCATGGTATTCCAGAGCAGTTGTTGGGGCATAGATTTTACATGGGTTTGGCAGATAGCTTGAAGGCCAATGTTGATGCTTCAGCAGGTAGAGCATTTTTGAGAAAAACTTTCAGAGAAAGCAAGATCCTACTTGACAAGATGGCACAAAACTCTAGATGGACAACAAGAAACGCTCCAATCACTTTTGTAGTCCACTCAGTGGCGTTAGACCCAACTAACTCCATAGCTGAAAATATGGCCACTCTACTGACACAAATGAGCATCCTCACCAAAAAGGTTGATGAATCAGGCCAGAAGCAGCAGGTACACATAGTTGATGCAACTAATGGGGGTTTATGTACATCATGCATTAATCAACCATATGTCTGCTCATGGAGTGTTGAAGGTGATAATAACAATATCAGGAGAACATGAATTATGTGGCTAACTATGGGGGTCAGAGGCAAGGTGGTCAGAATTGGGGTCAGCAGAATCAACAATATTGACCAGCTCAGCAGCAGTACAACAACAGCAATAATCTTGGGGCTATGCGACCACAGGGTCAAGTGGTGCCTTACCAAAGGCAACAGGGGTACAACTAGCAAAATCAGCAGCAGACTTATCAATAACCTCAACAACAATATACTATGAGACACGAAGATGGGTTTGCTAAACTTGAGGGAATGATGCAACAAATGATTGGGTCCATTGGGAAACTAACTGACAGAGTAGACTCACATAAATCGGCGATAAAGAATATTGAGATCCAATTAGGACAGATTTCAATGGCTTTAAATAATCGTCCCCACGGGACGTTACCCGTAGACACATAAATCAATCCAAAAGAGCAGGGCCCGAAGTAGCTTATGGCAGTGAGTATCCGAAATGGTAGAGACCTAGATCTGGAGCAAGAAATTTCTCGCGAAAGCAGACCGACTGAGACACCGGTGCCAGTACCCATTGACATAGATGAATCAGCAGGTTTAACTGAGGTGACGGTACAACATGTGCAAGAAGACGCCAACAAAGAACAAGAGGTTGTGAAAGGGAATGAGGTTGCACCGAAACCGATAGTAGAAGCAGTGCCTGAACAAGAAAAAAATCAAATCACAGGGAAGCAGCGACCTCCAGCACCATTCCCACAGAGATTGGCCAAGTATCAGAAAGATGAGCAGTACAAGAAATTTTTGGAGATGTTGAAGCAAATTCAAGTAAACATTCCATTGATTGATTCTCTAAAGGAGATGCCTAGTTATGCGAAAATGATGAAGGACTTGATGTCCCGCAAGTTCAACTTTCAAGATTTGGCCACGGTTACACTAACTCAGACCTGCAGTGCTGTTGTGACGAGACCCATAGCTGAGAAGCTGCCTGACCCAGGGAGTTTCACAATCCCATGCACGATAGGTAACTATGCATTTGCTAAGGCACTGTGTGATCTGGGGGCAAGCATAAACCTTATGCCCCTAGTGATCTACAAAAGGTTAGGCATTGAGAGAGCTAGATCCACGTCTATGTTATTACAGCTGGCTGACCGGACAATGAAGAGGCCCTCTGGTATTCTTGATGATGTATTAGTACGGGTTGGGAAGTTTGTGTTCCCAGCAGATTTTGTTATTCTAGACTGCCGAGTCGACGAGGAAATTCCCATAATTTTGGGAAGACCATTCTTGGCCACTGGGAGAGCTTTAATTGATTATGAAACTGGAGAGCTCAAAATGCGATTAAACGGTGAAGATATAACATTCAATGTCAGAAATCTGTGCGGAGACCAAGTGAATTTGCTAATTGCTCTCTAATAGATGCAGTGGATGTAGTTTTGGAGGAGGAAGATGAGGCATTGAACACAAAAGACCCTCTAGCAGCCTGTCTCATGAACTTAGATGAAGCCAATGGAGAGGTTTGGAAGAGTGGGTAATTGCTCTTGAAGGCCAAGGTTTTTGGAGAAGGGAGCTCGAATTTGAGCCTTTGTACTTGGAGGAAAGAAAAACTCCGCCAGCTAAGCCATCGATAGAAGAGCCACCAAAGTTGGAACTGAAGCCACTGCCATCTCATCTCAGGTATGCATTCTTAGGACCTAACTCATCTTTACCTATTATTATCTCATCTAGTTCGTTAGATGTGCAGGCAGAACAGCTTTTGCAGAGACTGACTGAGTGAGTGCAAGACTGCAATTGGGTGGACCATTGCAGACATCAAGGGGATCAACCCGGCCTTTTGTATGCATAAGATTTTACTGAAAGATGGGCACAAACCTTCCAGAGAACATCAAAGAAGGCTGAACCCCAACATGAAAGAAGTGGTGAAGAAAGAAGTGATTAAGTGGTTAGATGCGGGAATCATATTCCCCATCTCTGACAGTAACTGGGTTAGCCTAGTTCAGTGTGTACCAAAAAAGGGAGGTATGACGGTAGTGAAAAATGAGAAGAACGAATTGATCTCTACACGAAAAGTCACTGGTTGGCGAATCTGTATGGATTACAGGAAGTTGAAATTGGCTACCAGGAAGGGCCATTTCCCACTGCCATTCATTGATCAGATGCTAGATAGATTGGCAGGGAGGTCTCACTTTTGCTTTCTGGATGGGTACTCGGGGTCTAATCAGATTTCTATTGCCCCGGAGGATAGAGAGAAAACGTCGTTCACCTGCCCTTATGGTATCTATGCCTTTCGGAGAATGTCGTTTGGCCTATGCAACGCACCCGCCACATTCCAAAGGTGCCTGATGGTCATCTTCACAGATATGGTAGAGGAGATAATTGAGGTTTTCATGGATGACTTCTCAGTGGTAGGGAAATCATTCAATGATTGCCTTGTAAACTTGAGAAGGGTATTGAAAAGGTGTATCGAGACTAATCTGGTACTCAATTGGGAAAAGTGCCATTTTATGGTACAGGAAGGTATAGTCTTGGGGCACCTAGTGTCAAGTAAAGGTATTGAGGTGGATCGTGCAAAGGTTTATGCGATAAAAAAGCTTCCACCACCCACTTCTATCAAAGCAATCCGAAGTTCTTGGGCACGCCGGTTTCTATAGGAGATTTATAAAAGATTTTTTTCAAAATTGCTAACCCCTTGTGTAAATTGCTTGAAAAAGATGACCCTTTTGTGTTTTCTAATGACTGCAGGGTAGCTTTTGAGGAATTAAAGAAGAGACTGGTAACAGCATCTATCATAGTTGCCCCCGACTGGGAGCAACCATTTGAGCTGATGTGTGATGCGAGTGACTATGATGTGGGAGCAGTTCTTGGGCAGCGAAAAGATAGAATCATGCATCCAATATACTACGCAAGTAGAACGCTGAGTGGAGCCCAACTAAATTATACTATGACCGAGAAGGAGATGCTGGCAGTGGTGTTCGCATTTGGCAAATTCAGGTCATACCTGATAGGTTCGAAGGTAATTGTGTACACTGACCATGCTGCTCTCAGGTACTTAATCGAGAAGAAGGAGTCAAAATTGCGCCTGATTCGATGGGTGCTACTGCTGCAAGAATTTGATTTGGAAATTTGTGACCGAAAGGGAACGGAGAACCAAGTAGCTGATCATTTGTCTTGGCTGGAAGGAGCTGAAAAGAAGGTTGAGGTAGAAGAGATTTTGGAAACTTTCCCAGATGAACAATTACTAGCCACGAGTCTTGAGGAAGCACCATTCTATGCGGACATTGCAAACTACCTGGCGAGCGGTATTGTTCCTTATGACCTTTCCTCGGTCCAAAAGAAAAAGTTCTTTCGTGACTGTCGCATGTTTTATTGGGATGAGCCTTATCTGTTCAGGATTTTGTATTGATAACATGATCCGGAGATGTATCCCCGAGATAAAAGCACGAATGTTTAGAAGCTAAATATTGAATGACAAAAATATCCTCAAAATATTAACCGGCATTTTTGCCCTTAAAGTTACACTTTTCTTTCATGAAATAATTTAATATTGGATACAATTGTCACATAGGATAAAACTCAGTCCTTCGGTTAAGAAGAATTCTATGCTATATTGGATTCAAAGATAGAGTAACATATGGAATATAAGTTACAAAGCAATGAACTAAGCTCCATATGGTTTGAAATTCCATAGTTCCGTTCGACTTCAAATTATTTTTTCATAGTTATTATTTGATATTGGGTACTTAATTATAATATTAAGGAGCTCTTCCTATGATTATGACTTTGAAATTAATTAAAAATAATGATAATTAAAAATTATGATATGTGATGAAAATTTAGAAACTGCATATAAGTTGGACTTAATAATTACTAATAAAAATCTTGCTGAAAATCAAGGAAAGGACATGTCATTCCGACTAATGCCGACTTTAAAGACACCCGTCGCTCTTTAAAATTGGATCATTATGTTTGTAGATCAAAATGAAATTTCTTTATGAAAATGGGACCATTATATTTCCATATCGAAATGTAATTTCTTTACCTCAGAGTCAGTTCCTTTAAGCCATAACATAGTTAATTTTGAATTATTTTTCGAAGAAGTTATTTCATACGGACAGAATTAGAACACTTAGAATTGTCTAATATTATGGTTCCACTCTGCTATAATGTAGTTGATTATCCGCATGTAATATTTCATATTGTCAAAGAAGGAGAACCTACAAGGATTAAAACTTTTCCTTGTGCACGTATTTATATCCTTGTGAAGAATAACCAAACACAAACTAATTTTATATAAAAAGATGTTTGTTGATATCGCTCGCGAGATTGAGTCAGTTTATCGCCAGGAGCGAGAGGAGAGGGAGGCCAAGAGGTCTCGGGGATCTGGTAGTTTTAGGGGTTCTCCTTCGAGGGGTCAGTTTCAGCACGACAGAGGCCTCCCATTCAGGCATGCTCAGTCAGCTCGCCCAGGTTATCGTGGGGCATCATCGGGCCATGGTTCTCACATTTCTCAGTAGGGTCATTCCTCATTCAATGCCCTTCCAGCCCAGAGTTCGTCCCGTGCTCCATCAGTTCAGGGCTCTTCTATGCCAGGTGCATCTCATTCCGGTGCTAGGGGTTCCCTTCAGTCCCCGTCTCTAGCACCAGGGAGTTGTTATGAGTGTGGAGTGTTGGGGCACATGTGGAGGCAGTGTCCTCGTCGTCTTGGGGGTTCATCTCTGCAGAGGAGTCAGCCATCGACTTCAGCACCAGTTACTTCACCACCCACCCACCCAACTAGGGGTGGAGGACAGTCATCTAGGGGTCGCCCGAGAGGGGGAGGTCGATCAGGTGATGGTCAGGCCCATTTCTATGCACTCCCAGCTAGACCTGATGTTATTGCTTCAGATACGGTGATTACAGGTATTGTCTCAGTCTGCCATAGAGATGCCTCTGTGTTATTTGATCCTGATTCCACTTTTTCATATGTGTCATCATATTTTTCCCGTTATTTGGATACGCCCCGTGAGTCTCTTGTTTCATCCGTTCGTGTATCTACTCCGGTGGGCGATACTATTATTGTGGATCGTGTGTACCGGTCGTGTGTGGTGACCATTGGAGGTCTGGAGACCCGAGTGGATCTTTCGTTACTCTCTATAGTGGATTTTGATGTGATTCTGGGCATGGATGTGTTATCCCCGTGTCGTGCTATTCTGGACTGTCACTCTAAGATAGTGATGTTGGCTATACCGGGTGTGCCACGGATTGAGTGGCAAGGTTCGACTGATTTTGTTCTCAGTAGGGTGATATCATTTCTGAAGGCCCAGCGGATGGTTGGGAAAGGTTGTCTTTCATACTTAGCGTTTGTGAGGGATGTCAGTGCAGAGACTCCCAGCATTGATTCAGTTCTAGTTGTGAGGGATTTTCTCGATGTATTTCCTGCAGACCTGTCGGGCATGCCACCGGACAGGGATATTGATTTTGGTATTGACCTGGTGCCGGGCACTCAGCCCATCTCTGTTCCAGCGTATCGTATGGCACCAGCGAAGTTGAAGGAGTTGAAGGAGCAGCTTCAGGAACTCCTTGATAAGGGGTTCATTCGGCCTAGTGTTTCGCTGTGGGATGCGCCTGTTCTGTTCGTGAAGAAGAAGGATGGCACTATGAGGATGTGCATTGATTACAGGCAGTTGAACAAGGTTACAATTAAGAACAAGTATCCCCTGCCTCGCATAGATCATTTATTCGACCAGCTTCAGGAGCGAATGTATTCTCCAAGATTGATCTCCGTTCAGGGTATCACCAGCTGAAGATCAGGGACTCAGATATTCTTAAGACAGCTTTCAGGACCCGATATGGTCACTACAATTTCCTTGTGATGTCTTTTGGGCTGACCAATGCCCCAGCAGTATTCATGCATCTAATGAACAGCGTGTTCCGGCCGTATCTCGACTCGTTTGTCATAGTTTTCATTGATGATATTTTGGTGTATTCGCGGAGTCAGGAGGAGCACACGGATCATTTGAGAGTGGTATTGCAGCGGTTGAGGGAGGAGAAGCTTTATGTGAAGTTCTCCAAGTGTGAGTTCTGGCTCAGTTCTGTGGCTTTCTTGGGGCACGTGGTGTCAAGTGAGGGTATTCAGGTGGATCCGAAGAAGATAGAGGCGGTTCAGAGTTGGCTCAGGCCGTCCTCAGCCACAGAGATTCGCAGTTTTCTTGGGTTGGCAGGTTACTACCGTCGGTTCGTTTAGGGATTTTCATATATTGCATCACCCTTGACCAAGTTGACTCAGAAGGGTGCTCCATTCTAGTGGTCGGATGTGTGTGAGGCGAGCTTTCAGAAGCTCAAGACTACCTTGACCACGGCTCCAGTGTTAGTTTTGCCATCAGCTTCAAGTTCATATACAGTGTATTGTGATGCTTCGAGAGTGGGTATTGGGTGTGTGTTGATGCAGGAGGGTAGAGTTATTTCTTATGCTTCTCGTCAGTTGAAGCCCCACGAGAAGAACTACCCTCTTCATGATTTAGAGTTGGCTGCCATTGTTCATGCGTTGAAGATTTAGAGGCATTACTTGTATGGTGTGTCTTGTGAGGTGTTTACTGATCATCGTAGCCTCCAGCACTTGTTCAAACAGAAGGATCTCAATTTGAGACAGCGGAGATGGTTGGAGCTGCTAAAGGACTATGATATTACTGTACCATCCAGGGAAGGCCAATGTAGTGGCCGATGCTTTGAGTCGGAAGGCGGTGAGTATGGGTAGTCTTGCATTTATTCCTGTTGGGGAGAGACCTTTTGTAGTTGATGTTCAGGCCTTGGCCAATCGGCTCGTGAGGTTGGACATTTCGGAGCCCAGTCAGGTATTGGCTCGTGTGATTTTTCGGTCTTCCTTATTTGATCGCATCAGAGAGCGCCAGTATGATGATCCTCATTTGCTTTTCCTTAAGGACAGAGTTCAGCACGACGATGCCAGAGATGTGACCATTGGTGATGATGGGGTGTTGAGGATGCAGGGCCGGATTTGTGTGCCCAATGTGGATGGGCTTCGGGAGTTGATTCTGGAGGAGGCCCATAGCTCGCGGTATTCCATTCATCCGGGTGCCGCAAAGATGTATCAGGATCTGAGACAGCATTATTGGTGGAGGAGGATGAAGAAAGATATTGTGGGATTTGTAGCTCGGTGTCTCAATTGTCAGCAAGTGAAATACGAGCATCAGAGACCGGGTGGCTTGCTTCAGCAGATGGATATTCCAGAGTAGAAGTGGGAGCGGATCACCATGGACTTTGTAGTTGGGCTCCCACGGACTTTGAGGAAGTTCGATGCTATTTGGGTGATTGTGGATCGGCTGACCAAGTCCGCGCACTTCATTCCTATTTGTACTACCTATTCTTCAGAGCGGTTGGCAGAGATTTATATCCGAGAGATTGTTCGCTTGCATGGTGTCCCAGTTTCCATCATTTCAGATAGAGGCACTCAGTTTACTTTGCAGTTTTGGAGGGCCGTGCAGAGAGAGTTGGGTACTCAAGTCGAGTTGAGCACAGCTTTTCACCCTCAGACGGACGGGCAGTCCGAGCGCACTATTCAGATATAGGAGGATATGTTGCACGCTTGTGTGATTGACTTTGGTGGTTCATGGGATCAGTTTCTACCGCTCGCGGAGTTTGCTTATAACAACAGCTACCAACTGTCGCACCTCCTTTTTATTACACCCGAAAAGGGTATAAGGGAGTTTTTCCAATTTTAGTGACAATCGAAACGGGATTATTATTTTAAGATCAGAGTCGCCACTTGGGATAGTTTATGGTGTCCCAAGTCACCGTTTAGAATCCCAAATCGAGAAGATTTGACTCTGTTTTAATGTCCGCGAAACACAGAAAATCTGGGTAAGGAATTTTGTTAATCCGGGAGAAGGTGTTAGGCACTTCCGAGTTCCGTGGTTCTAGCACGGTCGCTTTGATCATACTTGGCTTAATCAAATTGTTTAACTACTCATTTTGGAACCTATGTGCATTTGCCTTTTTAGATTAAGAAATCATCTTAAAACAGGTCACGCATAGGTGTACCCATTTGTTTGGTGCGTCAAAATTATGTCACGCGAACGTGTCCACAATTAATAATGCTTTATTATTATTAAGAAAATTTGGCCAAAGTTGCGCGAACGCATACTCCGGTTTTGTTTTTAGAATCGTAATTATGTCACGCGAACGTGTACACAACCACGATGGTATATTAAACGTGCCTAAAGAAAACTACGAATATCATTTTTAATATCTAAGTCATAAAATTAATAGAGGGCCATGGGGATTCAATTATGAATGGCACACCTCGGCCTAAAGAACTACATTTAATTTAAAGAGGATTATATTAATAACAAATTTATTATTGAGAAGGTTGGTCGAAGTTGCGCGAAGGCATACTCCGAATTAATTTTTAGAATAGTAATTATGTCACGCGAACGTGTACACAATCATAATTGTAAATTAAATCGCGCCTAAAGGGCTTTTCTACGATTGTTTATTTTTTATAACTAGTTATGATATTTGTGAGGGCTATGGGTGATTTAATGAAGATGGCACACCTCACTCCATTTGAAAGAATCATATCTAATTAAAAGAATCCAAGGATGCTCTTATACAACTATTAGTTGAAAGAAAGGAAAGTTGGTGTTCATACTAGGCCTTTATTTATTTACGCCAATTCTGGTTTGGGCTATAACCCCAAGGGCATTATTCTAAAGGAAACTGGGCTCAAAACAAGCCTAGAAATGAACCAAGCCGGGACCGCCCGTTTCCAGGTGGACCACAGATCCAGGCCCAATAAGCTGTTAATCAGAAGCACGCAGCTTTTCCAGGTAATAACAATACTGATGATATCTGGGCTCAAGATTAAGCCCAGAAGTAAAAAACAAATGTCATAGCCCATGCCAAGGCTGACTTGGGCTAACACATGGCCCAATAGTTTAAACAAAACTCCACATTTGAATCATTTCTAAAAAATACAAGATGTAACAAGAGAAGGCTGAGTCTGGGGACTCTTGGGCCTGAAATTAGGCCCAAAGCCAAGGAAAACCAGATCTGGAAACCAGATCTGGATAATCGGGGCCTCAAAATTAAGCCCAGATTTCGAACAAAGTCCAAGATCACACTTGAAGTGATCTTGACCAAGCCATCCATTTAGGCCCATTCCTGGCCCAATTCATTAATAAGATATACTTATCTTCAGAACATATTTAACAGAAATTACATAAGCTTGAATATTACAATTGACTATCATTAACTGAATGTCCCTAAAATAGTCATACAAAATAGATAAACTGAAGGAAAATAAGTCTATACACTTTTAATCATAACAACTAAGTAATCTAAGAAAAAAACTTTAAAAATGGTCCATCCTTCTACTGAGACATGCATACTTTTTCCCCAGGGACTTGTGATTCAAAACAATGCTGGGATTTGCAAGAGTAGCTATGAAGCTAACTTGCAAATCTGCCTATGACCCATTATAGCAGCAAGTAAAAATAAAGGTCAGTACAACTATAAATATTCATTGGTTTCTTACACACAAAGAAAGCTTAACCAAAATGTCCAAACCCCCTTTAATACTACCTCATGAACTCCATTAGTTACTTACCACAAACAGTAAAATGATAACAGGTTTCAGCTTGTGCATGGATCCCTATAGACTACTTTTAGCAGGCTGAACCTTCGCATTCTAATCTAAAGCTTGAAAAACAAAACAAACTTCAAACTTAAACATGTAGGAAGAAAGGAAGTCATAGATGATTATCAAATCACATAGCACGAGTCATGCTAATTTTCAAACAATACATTTGAACAAGATCTATGCAAGTTTATCAACATTCACATAAAATTCATTTACTGAACAAGCAATTTTATTTCAGAAAAGAAACCATAATACATGAGGAGAAAGCTGAAAATGGTACCTCGAATAAGTAATAAACAGAAAACAGCAAAGGTAATATGGAGAAAGCTCAGCAACAATGACTCAACACAGCAGTAGGGATCAGTGATGAAAAACCCAGCAAAACAACTTTAAACCAGCCAAACTTTAGCTTAGAAGCCCAGAAAATCCATGGAAGCCTTTTAAAATTCCCAAAGAAAACCAGAAAACCAACCAAGTAATGCAAAAAAACCCTTTTCTATGAAATTCTGATGTGTTTTTAGTATTTTTGGTGCAGAGAATGATGCTTAGGTCTGTTTTTTTAGATTGAAGGAAGGGCCCTCTTTTATAGGCCTCTAAGGCCATGTGCTTAAAAAAAATGGGAATTATTCCCAGCCTGCAAAAGGCATCTTTTTAACTAATTGGGACAGCTGGTTGTCCCTAATTGGCTCAACACATTTGTGCTAACCAAATAGGGGCAGATGCCCCTCCTCTAGAAGCTTCTAAATGCAGGAATTTTCACATGGGCTTCGTTCCCTTAGCATATTCTAATTTATGATACAGATTTTGGGTAGATTCGACGCGAGTTGAGGTCGATTCGAGAGGCAAGAGCACCGCGGGCTAGAATTTGGACAGGATTGAGGTAAGTAATGATTGTAAATGTTGTCCTGAGGGTATGAAACCCCGAATTTCACATCGTTGTGCTATTTTGAGGTGACACACACGCTAGATGACGAGCGTGGGGTCGTGCACCATTGGGGATTGTGACTTGGTCCGTCCCGTACGACTGTTAAGTCGCGTATTTTATTGAACATTGTTTAATATTAGTGTGTTTTGGAAAAATATTACTATGTTTGGGGCTAAATGTCGTGTCTGGGCCTTGTGCCAATTATTTGGACCCTTAGAGGCTTTTACTACTGTTTTTCTCACTGTTTTCGGTTTGATATTTACACTCAGTTATGCTATGTTCTTAGAGTTTTCATAACTCGGTTTTATTCACTCCTTTTGATTTCATAAATGATATTTTGAGCCGAGTACTTGTTTACTGTCAGCCCGAGGGGCATGAGTGAGATCTGACTAAGTGAGGCCGAGGGCCTGTGTTGTGAGGATATCATGGGATCGGGCTGCGTGCCGCAATATGTGGTACTGATTTGTGATATATGAGAGGCCGAGAGCCTGATTTATTATGCCACAAGGTGGCTTGTGATTGTTATGAGGCTGAGGACCTGTTTGATTATGCCACGAGATGGCTTGTTATAGCGCTTGGGCTGTAGGAGCCCCTCCAGGAGTTTGTACACCCCCAGTGAGTGCGGGTACCCAGTGTGAGATGTGATGTTTCCCGAGGGGCTGTTGTTGTTTCACGTTATTGCCCGGGGGGCTGATTACGAGTGATTGTGAGGTAGCCCAAAGGGCTGGTTCTGTTGATATTTTGCCCGAGGGGCGGTTGTTGATTTATGTTGTTGCCCGAGGGGCTGTTTACGTTTTTTTATTCTTTTACTCACTCTTTTTCGTCACTCGTTTGAAACTATTAAAAGAAGTTTTGAAAAGGATTTTATTGAACTGAGTCGTTTTTACGAGTTCATTGTTTTTACTGCATTGTTTTGGTTTTATACTATTTTGTTGTAGCATTATGACGTGGCTTGTGTGTTTTCTTACTGCTTAGCTTCCTTTACTTTTATTACTTACTGAGTTGGCATTACTCACATTACTCCCTGCACCCTGTGTGCAGATCCAAGAGTCTCGGGTCATGCTAGCGAGTGCTGATTTGTCTTCCAACAGGCTTTCAGAGTTGACTAGGTAGCTGCTTGGCGTTCGCAGCCCAGTGCTTCTCCTTCCTATCTTTATTCTGCTATGTATTAGCTTTGTTTCAGACTATGTTGTCTTTTCATATTTCTAGACGAGTTGTTGTTGCTGATGACTGGTGACACCCCGATGTCGAGCTGTGTTGGGTTTCCGCACTGTTCTATTCTACCTTACATTTTGGGATTTTAGCTTATTAATGACTTTTAAATGACTTATTATAATTGTTTGATTGGTTTTTGGGTTTGTGTCGGCTGGCCAAGTTTCACGATAGGCTTCATCATGAGCGGGTCCATTTTAGGGTCGTGACAAGTTGGTATCAGAGCCTAGGTTACATAGATCTTACGAGTCATGAACAGGTTTAGTAGAGTCTCGCGGATCGGTACGGAGACGTTTGTATTTATCCTCGGGAGGCTGCAGAACCTTTTAGGAAAACTTCATATTCTCGAATTCCTGTTGTGCGAATCTATTAATTCCAGACTAAACTTTTGTTATTCTATTCTCCCACAGATGGTGAGGACACGCGCTACCGGTCAGGATAGACGACCACCAATACCACCAGTTGGGGCCACTAGAGGCCGGGACGCGGTCGAGGCCGTGGTAGGGGCAGGGGTGTAGCCCGTATAGCAGCTAGGGCAGCACCTGCAGATCCACCAGCAGCCCTAGTTCAGGATCAGATCCCAGTTGTGGACGCTCCAGCAGCACCAGCTCAGGCACTTGCTGTGCCTATTGTCATTCCGGGTCTTCAGGAGACCTTGGCTCAAATCTTGACCGTGTGAACTAGTCTTGCTCATGCGGTTGCAGTTTCTACTACCGCAGCCACTTCCCAGGCCGGGGGAGGCACTCAGACTCCCGCCGCCCGTACACCCGAGCAGGTTGTTCAGGTATTGCAGACACTGGAGGCACCACCAGCCCAACTGGTGGCAGCTGCTCAGGGTTATGTAGCTCCGGTTATGCCAGAGGACGAGCAGCGCAGTTTGGAGAGGTTTGGTAGACTTCAGCCTCCGACTTTCAGTGGTACAGAGGGCGAGGATGCCTAGGGTTTCTTGGACAGATGTTAGAGGATTCTTTGCACCGCGGGTATTCCGGAGACCAGCGGGGTCGCATTTACTACTTTTCAGCTTACTGGAGCTGCCTTTACTTGGTGGGAGGCTTATGAGAGGCGTAGGCATGTTGGTGCGGCGCCCCTTACCTGGCAGCACTTCTCCATTCTCTTTTTGGAGAAGTATGTGCCACAGTCCCGCAGGGAGGAGCTGCGCAGGCAGTTCGAGCAGTTGCGACAGGGAGATATGACTATGACGCAGTACGAGATGAGGTTCTCAGAGTAAGCTCGTCATGCNAGATTGTTCGCTTGCATGGTGTCCCAGTTTCCATCATTTAAGATAGAGGCACTCAGTTTACTTTGCAGTTTTGGAGGGCCGCGCAGAGAGAGTTGGGTACTCAGGTCGAGTTGAGCGCAGCTTTTCACCCTCAGACGGACGGGCAGTCTGAGCGCACTATTAAGATATAGGAGGACATGTTGCACGCTTGTGTAATTGACTTCGGTGGTGGGATCAGTTTCTACCGCTCGCGGAGCTTGCTTATAACAACAGCTACCAACTATCGCACCTCCTTTTTACTACCCCCGAAAAGGGTATAAGGGAGTTTTTCTAATTTAAGTGACAATTGAAACGGGATTATTATTTTAAGATCAGAGTCGCCACTTGGGATAGTTTATGGTGTCCCAAGTCACCATTTAGAATCCTGAATCGAGAAGATTTGACTCTGTTTTAATGTTCGCGAAACACAAAAAATCCAGGTAAGGAATTCTGTTAACCCGGGAGAAGGTGTTAGGCACTCCCGAGTTCCGAATTCTAGCACGGTCGCTTTGATCATACTTGGCTTTATAAAATTGTTTAACTACTCATTTTGTAACCTATGTGCATTTGCCTTTTTAGATTAAGAAATCATCTTAAAACAGGTCACGCGTACGTGTACCCATTTGTTTGGCGCGTCAAAATTATGTCACGCGAACGTGTCCACAATTGATAACGCTTTATTATTATTTAAGAAAATTTGGCCAAAGTTGCGCGAACGCATACTCCGGTTTTGTTTTTAGAATCGTAATTATGTCACGCGAACGTGTGCACAACCACGATGGTATATTAAACGTGCCTAAAGCAAACTACGAATATCATTTTTAATATCTAAGTCATAAAATTAATAGAGGGCCATGGGGATTCAATTATGAATGGCACACCTCGGGCTAAAGAACTATAATTAATTTCAAGAGGATTATATTAATAACAAATTTATTATTGAGAAGGTTGGTCGAAGTTGCGTGAATGCATACTCCGGATTAATTTTTAGAATCGTAATTAGGTCACGCAAACGTGTACACAATCATAATTGTAAATTAAATCGCGCCTAAAGGGCATTTCTATGATTGTTCATTTTTTATAACTAGTTATGATATTTGTGAGGGCCATGGGTGATTTAATAAAGATGGCACACCTCACTCCATTTGAAAGAATTATATCTAATTAAAATAATCCAAGGATGCTCTTATACAACTATTAGTTGAAAGAAAGGAAAGTTGGTGTTCATACTAGGCCTTATTTATTTACGCCAATTCTGGTTTGGTCTATAACCCCAAGGGCATTATTCTAAAGGAAACTGGGCTCAAAACAAGCCTAGAAATGAACCAAACCGGGACCGCCCGTTTCCAGGTGAACCACAGATCCAGGCCCAATAAGTTGTTAATCAGAAGCACGCAGCTTTTCCAGGTAATAACAATACTGATGATATCTGGGCTCAAGATTAAGCCCAGAAGTAAAAAAAATATCATAGCCCATGCCAAGGCTGACTTGGGATAACACATGGCCCAATAATTTAAACAAAACTCCACATTTGAATCATTTCTAAAAAATACAAGATGCAACAAGAGAAGGCTGAGTCTGGGGACTCTTGGGCCTGAAATTACTTCCAAAGCCAAGGAAAACCAAATCTGGACAATCGGGGCCTCAAAATTAAGCCCAGATTTCGAACAAAGTCCAAGATCACACTTGAAGTGATCTTGACCAAGCCATCCATTTAGGCCCATTCCTGGCCCAATTCATTAATAAGATATACTTATCTTCAGAACATATTTAACAGCAATTACATAAGCTTGAATATTACAATTGACTATCATTAACTGAATGTCCCTAAAATAGTCATACAAAATAGATAAACTGAAGGAAAATAAGTCTATACACTTTTAATCACAACAACTAAGTAATCTAAAAAAAAACTTTAAAAATGGTCCATCCTTCTACTGAGACATGCATACTTTTTTCCCAGGAACTTGTGATTCAGAACAATGTTGGGATTTGGAAGAGTAGCTATGAAGCTAACTTGCAAATCTGCCTATGACCCATTATAGCAGCAAGTAAAAATAAAGGTCAGTACAACTATAAATATTCATTGGTTTCTTACACACAAAGAAAGCTTAACCAAAATGTCCAAACCCCCTTTAATACTACCTCATGAACTCCATTAGTTACTTACTACAAACAGTAAAATGATAACAGGTTTCAGCTTGTGCATGGATCCCTATAGACTACTTTTAGCGGGCTGAACCTTCGCATTCTAATCTAAAGCTTGAAAAACAAAACAAACTTCAAACTTAAACATGTAGGAAGAAAGGAAGTCATAGATGATTATCAAATCACATAGCACGAGTCATGCTGATTTTCAAACAATACATTTGAACAAGATCTATGCAAGTTTATCAACATTCACATATAATTTATTTACTGAACAGACAATTCTATTTTAGAAAAGAAACCATAATACATGAGGAGGAAGCTGAAAATGGTACCTCGAACAAGTAATAAACAGAAAACAGCAAAGGTAATACGGAGAAAGCTCAGCAACAATGACTCAACACAACAGCAGGGATCAGTGATGAAAAACCCAGCAAAACAGCTTTAAACCAGCCAAACTTTAGCTTAGAAGCCCAGAAAATCCATGGAAGCCTTTTAAAATTCCCAAAGAAAACCAGAAAACCAACCAAGTAATGCAAAAAAAAACCCTTTTCTATGAAAATCTGATGTGTTTTTAGTATTTTTGGTGCAGAGAATGATGCTTAGGTCTGTTTTTTTAGATTGAAGGAAGGGCCCTCTTTTATAGGCCTCTAAGGCCATGTGCTTAAAACAGAAAATGGGAATTATTCCCAGCCTGCAAAAGGCATCTTTTTAACTGATTGGGACAGCTGGCTGTCCCTTATTGGCTCAGCACATTTGTGCTAACCAAATAGGGACAGCTGCCCCTCCTCTAGAAGCTTCTAAATGCACGAATTACTGAAAGGTCCCTATTTCATTTTCTAACTTATCCCCTAAGTTTCCATTGTTCAATTAAACCCCTAAACTTCTACTGCTTTACAGACTAAGGCAAACACAAATGAGCAGGCCAATAAAAATCAAACAGCAAAACTAAATAATGATTGAATTCTGCATATCTGAATACTAAAACTAAACCTAAAATGACCTAATTTCATGATGAATCTCTGATTTTGACAATCAGAATTCTTAATCTAATTCAAACGACTAATGACAAATTAACTCAAACTAACACTACATAACAGATTGAATCTTGAGAAACTAGCATGGGACATTCAAATCGAGCAAGTAATAACAAAACAAAATAACTTAATAATCCTAAAGCATGCAGCTAAACACTAAAACGAAAAAGAACAAAAGAACAACAAAGAATCTATCCTAAGATTTTAATTAATGCTACTGCTTAATTAACCAGAACAAAAGACAGAGATAAAGAAAACTCTAACAACACATTTTTTCTTTTGTTTTGTTTTCAACGGGTGTGGCCCAGAACGTAAGTAAAATAAAAATAGGACAAGAAAACAAGGGGAAAGTAATACCTAATAAGGTTCAGGCATGAAGGAACGGACCTCGGACTCGTACAAGGCTGGCTAGACTCCGATCGCTTTGAAGTGGGTCCAAAAATACATTAAGTAATCGTTCTTGCTGAGAACGATTAGTTAATGTAATTTTAGACTCAAATCGCCTTGAAACTCGAGGAGTCAGAAGAGAAAATCGGCCAAATGGGTTAGCTAGGGTTTTTCTAGAATTTTGAAGAAGTCAAAAGACTAATTAAGGAGCAAGGGTGGTAGGATGGTGGTGAGTGAAAGCTGTGGGTTACTTGGCATGATTTTCGGGGTTTTTCCGGGTGCTTTAGGGTTTGAGGTTGGAGTCTCAGTTCTGAGATTCGAAGATTTCGGTGGGGATTTCAGGGAAGCTGTTTTGGGGTTCAGAAAGAGAAGAAGACAGGGATTCTAGGGTGTGATTTTGGGGTGGATTGGAGGGTCTTCGCCATCGTGGGGCGATTTCTGGCGGCGGAGCAAGACGGCACCGGCGGGGGTTTCAAGGCGGCGGTCTCTAGGGTTTTTGAGAGACGGATAGGTGAGGAGTGAAGGGGGTTCGATGGGGGGTAAGGGGCTTGTTCGGACACTTATATATTAAAGACTCTTTAGTTCCGAGTCGTTGGATTGCCAAGATCCAACGGTCGTGATCAGATTATTACAAAACGGGGTCGTTTGGGGTGTGAAGGGTTGGACCGGGTAGGCTGGGATTTGGGCTTGGGTCGGAATGGGTTTGGGGCGATTTAAATGGTATTTGGGCTGGGAGAAGTTGGGTCACTTTGAGTTTTCAGCCCAAATGAAACTAACCCTTTCAAATTTGTTTTTCTTTTCCCCCTTTTTTTTAATTTAATTAATTTTTTTTAAAAAAAAATTAAGGAAATCATTTAATCCTAGGTTAAAAGAGAAAAATCAATAATCTAAAAAGGTAAAATGTAAAATGAGCCATTTTTTGTGATTTTCATTTTAATAAAACAGATAATTAACCAATTAATCCTAAAAATATAAAAACAAAACCTAAATGCAATGCATGATATTTTTGGTATTTTTCATGATTTTAACAAAAATTAAATGTGCACAAAAATGCAAATAATTAATAAAATTCTACAAAAATTCCTAAAAATGGCAAATAATTAAGAAAAAATCTATTTTCTTGGGATTTTATATGAGTAGTTCGTATAGGGCAAAAATCATGTGCCCACAGCTTCCCCTCTTTGCTCGGAAACACGAAGAGTTTTCGTGCAAAAAAAAAGTGAGCAGATACGAGTGATTTTTGCCCGTTTGAACACTCCGTGGGAAGCATTTTTGAAAGATTTGACCGCACCCTGGTTTCGAGGCTGCCTACATATCCTTAGCTATAAAGGAATCAGGCCAGTGTTGTTCGGAAAGTTTTGGTAGCTGGGACTACCGAGAAGCTGTGATTTCACTGTTGTTGCTGCTGCTACTGCTTGCTGAACTCCTGTTTACACCGAGTCAAAACAAAAGAAGCTAAACTAAACTATGATCTATGAGTTACAAGAATCCTATCTACGTATCTTCAAACTTGATCTTGCAGCTCATGCGGCTCAGTGGTGCATCTTGAGCTGTTGACTCGTACTTCCCAAATAGCTTCCTTTGTTGCTGACTTGAATTGCATTCTTGAGTGAATTCCCTTGTTTTCCAGGTGGGCGCCTGATTGCCAAAAACTCGAACTGTCTTCCTTCGAAGTTCGGACTGCTTTCCTTTGAAACTTGAACTGCTCTACCTTGTTCTCTAGGTGGGCACCTTATTGCTTGAACTTCGAACTGCTTTCCCTTGCAACTTGAGCTGCTTTCCCTTGTTCTCCAGGTGGGCGCCTGATTGCTGAACTCGAACTGCTTTCCTTTGAAACTGCCATCCCTTAGAATTGTCTTCCTCTTGAAACTGGAGCTACTTTCCCTTGTTCTCCACGCGGGCGCCTGACTGCTGAACCTCGAACTGTCTTCCTCTTGAAACTTGAGCTGCTTTCCCTTGTTCTCCGAGTGGGCGCCTGACTGCTGAGCCTCGAATTGTCTTCCTCTTGAAACTTGAGCTGCTTTCCCTTGTTCTCCAGGTGGGCGCCTGATTGTTGAACCTGAACTGCTTTCTCTTGAGACTGCCTTTCGCTTGAACTATCTTCCCTTGTTCTCCAAGTGGGCACCTGATTGCTGAACTCGACCCGTTTTCCTTGAACTTGTGCCGTATTCCCTTGTTCTCCAGGTGGGCGTCTGATTGTTGAACCTCGAACTGCCTTCCTCTGGAACTTGAACTGCTTTCCCTTGTTCTCCAGGTGGGCGCCTGATTGCTTAACTTGAACTGTCTTCTTCTTGAAACTTGAGCTGCTTTCCCTTGTTCTTCAGGTGGGCGCCTGATTGCTGAACCTCGACTGCCTTCCTTGCAACTTGACCTGTTTTCCCTTCTTTTCCAGGTGGGCGCCTGATTGCTTGAATTTCAAACTACTTTCTCTTGAGACTGTTTTTCCTTTGAACTGTCTTCCCTTGAAACTTGAGCTGTTTTCCCTTGTTCTTCAGGTGGGCGCCTGATTGCTGAACCTCGACTGCTTTTCTTTCCCTTGCAACTTGAACTGTTTTCCCTTGTTCTCCAGGTGGGCGCCTGATTGCTTGAACTTCGAACTGCTTTCTCTTGAGACTGCTTTTCCTTTGAACTGCCTTGCCTTGAAACTTGTGATGTCTTCCCTTGTTCTCCAGGTGGGTGCCTGATTGCTGAACCTCGAACTGCCCTCCTCTGAAACTTGAACTGCTTTCCCTTGTTCTCCGGGTGGGCGCCTGATTGCTTGAACTTCGAACTACTTTCTCTTGAGACTGCTTTTCCTTTGAACTGTCTTCCCTTGAAACTAGAGCTGCTTTCCCTTGTTCTTCAGGTGGGCGCTTGATTGCTGAACCTCGACTGCCTTCCTTTCCCTTGCAACTTGAACTATTTTCCCTTGTTCTCCAGGTGGGCGCCTGATTGCTTGAACTTCGAACTGCTTTCTCTTGAGACTGCTTTTCCTTTGAACTGCCTTCCCTTGAAACTTGTGCTGTCTTCTGTTGTTCTCCAGGTGGGTGCCTGATTGTTGAACCTCGAACTGCCCTCCTCTGAAACTTGAACTGCTTTCCCTTGTTCTTCCAGGTGGGCGCCTGATTGCTTGAACCTGAACTGCTTTCCCTTCCCTGGAACCTTGTGTTGTCTTTCCTTGTTCTCCAGGTGGGCGCCTGATTGCCAAAATTTGAATTGTTTTCTCTTGAAACTTGAGCTGTTTTCCTCTGTTCTTGAACTGCTTTTCCTTGAAACTTGAACTGTTTTCCCTTAAACTTGAGTTGTTTTCCCTTGTTCTCCAGGTGGCGCCTGATTGCAACAAAACAGACAAAACAAAAGAAATTTTTTTGCCCCAGTTTGATATTGGGAACATCTGTGAATGTTAACCGACTCTTGTTATCAAAATCAGTTCTAAGCTAAATTCCCTTATCCTGAAAATTTCAAACCAAGTCTCATCTTCAAAAGTGAAAACTTAAATGCTGAATTATACTTCCCAAAAGAAAAACTCTCGTGAGACCTTGTCACTTGCGAGGGTCTCGAAACTTATTAATCCTGTTATCTGGGAGAGTACTAAAAACTTACGGCCGAGCCTGTCTGGCACCTGCTTCCTCCACGGAGGGTTTCTCCGGAACACACAAAATTTCCTGCCCCTGTTTTAATCAAAGAGAAATCTTGTCAGTTTGAAAATGCGGTGGTTAGTTTGCGGCATTCTTGCTGAGGGTGACTTTTCCACTCTCGTGCTTTGCGCTGCTCGACTGCGTCCGACTGGCAAGGAATTGTTTCACCTTCTGATTGAATCTTAACCATGGAACCCTGAATAACCTGAGTCCCCTATATTCAACTTGCTATTTTAACCTTTATGTCTTTCCAATTGAATCTCTATACTTATCCCCACAATTCACGAAATCACTTAATTACCTGAAACTCGGCTAACACCTTATTGTGCATCATACTATTTCTGGCATATTGTGGCCACACTTCACTCTGTGCAATTTGGAAATTGGTAATAAGCTTTGCAATCCCTTCTTGTTTGTTTAGCAAGGCTAACATTGGAAAAAGCCTTAGAGAAAGTACACCCAAAAAGGAGATGAAATGCAATGACTCCGAGAGTTATGAATAAAGAAGAAGATTCAAAACAGGAAGATTGTTTGAGGAAGAAAAGGAAAAAGGACTTATCTGAGTGAGGCTGCTGGCATCAATGATCATGACATGCGTTTTGGATTAATCAGCCTAGTCCATTCAGTCAACCACCTTTTAGTCCTCACACTTTATGCCTGGGGTCCCCATGATCCAATTCCTTTGCAAAATCGACAACCTTATTTGGCTTGTGGCTCCCTGAAGGGTTTTCACCAGCAAACCTCTCTCATTTGTTCATCTCTCAACTCACTGTCGCCTTACGGGCCCGTGAGGGTTTTCACCAATAAGACTCTCTCATTTTAATTTCTCTCAGCTCTCCATTACCTTACGGTGCCTGTGAGGGTTTTCACCAATAAGACTCTCTCATTTTCCATTTTTCCTATGCAGAACGGAGTGTTGCCCCTGATATGAATCATACCTCTAACTTGCCTGACTTAGCGTCCCTCGAAAATTGATCACAAGGTCTTTCTTTGGACCGTAACGTGGGCTTTTGGACAGGGTTAGAAAGAAAGGATATCACAAAGGCTCAAAACAATTTGAATGGGTTCAATATTACAACTTTTGGAATCAGATCTTTTACAAACCGCAACTTCCGCCCAGTTTCTTTACTTGGGGCTTTTAAATTTTTATTTTGATGGGACCGAACCGTGAGGCTGCCTACGTATCCTTAAAAGGAATCAGGTCGAACGTAGTTCATGACATAGGAGTTGCTTTGTTTTTTGTACTTTTCTCTCTTTCTTCTTCTTCTTCTCTTTTTTTTTCTTTGTCTTTTTTTTTCTTTTCTCTTTTTTTTTCTGTTCTTCTTTTTTTTCTCTCTTCATTTTTCTCTTTATTCTCTTTGTCTCTTCTCTCTTCTCCCTTTTTTTTCTTTATTTTCGTTTTCTCTCTCTCTTTATCTTCTATATCTGTGTTTCTGAACTTTGCTACTGATTCCAAAAGAGGGGTATGAAAGAAAGCGAATAAGGCTCAAAGGGGTAACAATGGATAAAGTGTTTAGATAGCAGAATAAAATGCCTTCGTCATTTCAATCTTCAAAACATGCCAAGTACAAATGAACACAATTTAAACCAAAGAAATCATACATAATATCTTTTGACCGCATCAGAATTAATAGCCATGTCTACACACTTGCATTCTATATCTGTTAGATACAAAGCACCATTGGACAACACTCTCGTTACCACAAACGGCCCATGCCAATTTGGGGCAAACTTTCCTTTTGCTTCCGCCTGATGTGGAAGGATGCGTTTCAATACCAACTGACCCAATTCAAATTTCTGTGGACGCACCTTCTTGTTGTATGCTCTTGCTATTCTCTTTTGATACAACTGGCCATGACATACTGCCGCCAGTCTTTTCTCATCAATTAGACTTAATTGCTCCAACCGGGTTTTGACCCACTCATCATCATCAATCTCTACTTCAGCAACAATTCGAAGGGATGGAATCTCAATCTCTGCAGGTATCACTGCTTCAATACCATATACCAACAGATAAAGAGTTGCACCTACTGAAGTGCGAACAGTAGTGCGATAACCCAGTAAGGCAAAAGGCAACTTTTCATGCCATTGCCTAGAACCTTGCACCATCTTTCGAAGTATCTTCTTTATGTTCTTGTTGGCTGCCTCAACCGCTCTATTTGCCTTGGGACGATACAGAGTGGAATTTCGATGCATAATCTTAAACTGCTGGCATACTTCCTTCATCAAATGGCTGTTAAGATTAGCATCATTGTCCGTGATAATTACCTTTGGAATTCCAAACCGACAAATGATGTTTGAATGAACAAAGTCAACCACTGCTTTCTTGGTTACAAATTTGAAAGTCATAGCCTCAACCCACTTAGTGAAATAATCGATGGCTACCAGAATGAATCTGTGCCCATTGGATGCTGCTAGCTCAATTGGTCTGATGACATCCATGCCTCAAGCAACAAAGGGCCAAGGTGCGGACATTGTGTGCAATTCAGATGGGGGAGAATGGATCAAATCGCCGTGCACCTGGCATTGATGACACTTTCGCACAAAGCTGATGCAATCTCGCTCCATGGTGCGCCAGTAATAACCTGCTCGAAGAATTTTCTTTGCCAGAACATACCCACTTATATGGGGCCCACAAACTCCTGAGTGTACTTCGGTCATGATAGTCGTGGCTTGCTTAGCATCTATGCATCTCAACAATCCAAGATCTGGAGTTCTTTTGTACAAAACTCTTCCACTTAAGAAAAATCCACTTGCCAAACGTCGAATT
>NW_017674147.1:78833-97559 GCF_001879085.1 Nicotiana attenuata
GGGTCCAGCTCGATGCCCCGCCGACTGACTATGAAGCCTAACAACTTGCCCGACGGAACACCGAATGCACACTTTGCAGGGTTGAGCTTAAGATTGTACCTGCGGAGCCTCTGGAAAAACTTCCTTAAATCTCGGACGTGGTCAGAGTGCTTCCTGGACTTTATGATTACATCATCCACATAAACCTCGATCTCCCTGTGTATCATGTCATGGAATATGGTAGCCATCGCCCTCATGTAAGTTTCCCCAGCATTTTTTAAACCAAATGGCATGACTCGATAGCAATATGTTCCCCATGGCGTGATAAATGCCGTCTTTTCCACATCTTCCTCATCCATTAAGATCTGATGATACCCCACATAGCAGTCTACAAAAGATCCAATCTCATCTTGGCATAATTATCAATCAAAATGTGGATATGTGGCAACCCTTTGGACTTTCTTCGTTGAGGTCACGGTAATCGACACATACTCTGGTCTTACCGTCTTTCTTCGGCACAGGCACAACATTAGCTAACCACGTGGGATACCGCGTGACTCGACTGACCTTGTCCTCAACCTGCTTGTGACTTCTTTGATTTTCACACTCATGCCGGTCTTAAAGTTCCTTAATTTTGGCTTGACGGGAGGAAAGTTGGATCAGTTGGCAATTTGTGGACCACCAAGTCGGTACTCAAACCCGGCATGTCATCATACGACCATGCAAAAATATCCTTGTATTCTAAACAGTGCTTTGATTATTTCCTCCCTGATCTGGGGTTCGAGATGGACACTTATCTTGGTTTCTCTGACATTATCCGGATCTCCTAAATTGAATGCTTCGGTTTCATTCAAATTAGGCTTGGGTTTTTCTTCAAAATGATTTAGTTCTTTACTGATTTCCTCAAGTGCCTCATCCTCATCGTATTCTGTTTCATCATCACTCTCTATTTCTTGGATTATTATTTCAGAATTAGATTGACTTTTAAGACTCGGACTATTTGTAGAGGCCTAAGGGCTATATTTATTTTCAGATCATCGAACGAATAGGCACCCGATTGCTAAATCCAAAGGCTATTTGGGTTCGAGAAAATTCTCACTCGAGGGCTGCCGACAAAGCCTGAAAGGGCTAGATTTATTTCAAAAATCAAGACCCAGCTCCCACTAAATTCGGGCTCAAAAGTCCTGGTGACCTAAATTCGCATCAGATCAATCCAAGCTCAGTCCGAGGGATAACAAAGGACTTCGAGNCACCGACTGACTATGAAGCCTAACAACTTGCCCGACGGGACACCAAATGCACACTTTGCAGGGCTGAGCTTAAGATTGTATCTGCGGAGCCTCTGGAAGAATTTTCTCAGGTCCCTGACGTGGTCAGACTGCTTCCTGGACTTTATGATTACATCATCCACGTAAACCTCGATCTCCCTGTGTATCATGTCATGGAATATGGTAGTCATTGCCCTAATGTAAGTTGCCCCAGCATTTTTCAAACCAAATGGCATGACCCGATAGCAATATGTTCCCCATGGCGTGATAAATGCAGTCTTTTCCGCATCTTCCTCATCCATTAAAAGTTGATGATATCCCGCATAGCAATCCACAAAAGACCCAATCTCATGCTTGGCACAATTATCAATCAAAATGTCAATATTTGGCAACGGGAAGTTATACTTTGGACTTGCTTTGTTGAGGTCACGGTAATCGACACATACTCTGGTCTTACCGTCTTTCTTTGGCACGGGCACAATATTAGCTAACCACGTGGGATACCGCGTGACTCGAATGACCTTTGCCTCAACCTGCTTTGTGACTTCTTCTTTGATTTTCACACTCATGCCGGTCTTAAACTTCCTTAATTTTTGCTTGACGGGAGGGAAAGTTGGATCAGTTGGCAATTTGTGGACCACCAAGTCGGTACTCAAACCCGGCATGTCATCATACGACCATGCAAAAATATCCTTGTATTCAAACAGTGCTTTGATTATTTCCTCCCTGATCTGGGGTTCGAGATGGACACTTATCTTGGTTTCTCTGACATTATCCGGATCTCCTAAATTGAATGCTTCGGTTTCATTCAAATTAGGCTTGGGTTTTTCTTCAAAATGATTTAGTTCTTTACTGATTTCCTCAAGTGCCTCATCCTCATCGTATTCTGTTTCATCATCACTCTCTATTTCTTGGATTATTATTTCAGAATTAGATTGACTTTTAAGACTTGGCCGAATATTCCTCATGCATGTCATGTCATTGAAACCAGCATAAAAAGAACTGTACAAAGAAGAAAATATAACAAAAATAAAAAACTATCAGGAATGATGGAAAAGGGAAATTGCATTTCATTGAAAATAAAGGATAACAGGGTTTGTACATCAAACAAGCGAGAAAATAAAAAACTGGGTCACAACCCTGGAATGACCCAGATAGAAGGGAAAACAAAGCAAACTACCAAAACTCCTTCCGAGTAGGGAGAGGAGTAGCCTTCCAATTGTTAAGCTTTACGTTCGGCCCGACGAACTGCACATCTGCTTTGCTGGAACCTTCTCCAACTTCTACCATGTTCACATCATCAAACAAACTCTGGAACCTTTCAATTAATTCTTCATCAACATCAACCACTGGACTTGGAACTGCTGTCACTGGGCGCCTCACGGCACCGGGCTTGACAAATGACCTGGAGAGGCGCGGGATAGGCTTCGGAAGTGCCCACGCCTTCTGTTTCAACCTTCTGGCCCTTTTCACGTCTGCTGCTGTGGGTTTGAATCCGAGACCAAACGTATCCAAGTTTTTAGGTAGAGACAATGGCTGCACGATCCCTTGTAAAGAAGCGCCCAGGCCTTTGCCTAGCACAAAGCCATTCTTCAGCATTCCTGATGCCACCATGACAGATGCGGAGGCTAACTTTGGAGTTGGAATACATTTCCCTTATGGAACCTTCTCAACTGGCACTGTTTCAGAAACCTGGTAGACCCAAGACCCTTGATCATCTTCGACCTCAATGAACGGGACGGAGGCATCATTGTAAGCAACCGAGCTCTCATCACCATGCACGACAATCTCCTATCTGTCCCACTCAAACTTGACCATCTGGTGCAAAGAGGACGGGACTGCTTTGGCAGCATGTATCCAAGGCCGACCCAACAGCAAATTGTAGGAGACGGTCACATCTAGTACCTGGAACTCCATGGTGAATTCAACCGGTCCTATTTTCAATTCAAGCACTATATCACCGACCGAATCTTTTCCTCCACCGTCAAAACCTCGGACACATATGCTGCTCTTATGGACCCTTTCAGTATTAATCTTCAACATGTGCAAAGTGGAAAGAGGGCAAATGTTTGCACTGGAACCATTATCCACCAGCACCCTAGTGACCACAGAATCTTCACACTTCACTATAAGATAGAGAGCTTTGTTGTGTTCAGTACCTTCTACAGGCAACTCGTCATCAGAGAAAGTGACCCTGTTCACCTCAAATATCTTATTGGCAATCTTCTCCAAATGGTTCACTGTGATTTTATCGGGGACATGAGCTTCTTTCAGAATTTTCATCAGGGCCCGACGATGCTCATCTGAATGGATCAACAATGATAGCAAAGAAATCTGAGCGGGCGTCTTCCTCAACTGCTCCACGATGGAGTAATCTTGCACTTTCATCTTTCTCAAAAACTCCTCCGCTTCTTCTTCAGTGACTGCTTTCCTTACTGGAATTGGATTATCTCTGAGTGTTTTAGCTTTCCTCAACTCTTTCGGGGCAAAGCATCTCCCCGAACGAGTTAATCCATGTGCCTCATTGACTTCTTCTTTCACTTCCTTCCCCTTATAGGTCACTGTCACCCGTTCATAGCTCCATGGGATAGCCTTGGTGCTGATCACCGGCAACTGGGTTACAGGCTTGATGATGACAGGGTCCGTACGGGCACCCTCCACAACTATGATAGGTTTATTCACCAACCCTGCACGATCACCTTTGACTTCTCTTGCTTTGGTACAGCATCACTTGGGGATCTCTTCTCAACTACCACAGATGGTTCACTGTTTGGCATGCTCAACTTGTTTGCTGCTCCTTCAACCATTGGTTTTGTGACAATTGTTTCCTTGACTGGCTTGGCCTCACTAGACCGAATCATCATAACAGATTGTGATGGCTTCTTGGGCTACCCCTCCTTTTGTACTATCTCGATCATGTTTGTTTCATCATGAGTTGGCAATGGGTTCTGATTGATGTTGGGTGCTTTCGGAGTTTGGACCACAATCTGGTTTGTGTCGATGAGCTCTTGGATGGAATTTTTCAAGTGCCAGCACTTTTCCGTATCATGCCCCGAAGTACCAGAGCAATATGCGCAGCTCAGGGAGTAATTAAGATTCTTTCGAGGAGGGTTTGGCAATTTCGACTCAATTGGCCTTAGCACATCCAACTGCCTCAGTCTCTGGAATAAGCTGGTATAAGACTCCCCCAACGGGGTAAAAGTTTTCTTCCGTTGCAACCTCTCATTTCTGAATACTGGCTTGGGCTGGACCTGTAGGATTACGGTAGGCTCGCGGAGGTGGGTAAGCATCTTGTGGAGCTGGGTAGGTGTTTTGTGGGTTTGGGGCACGCCACTGTGGGTAAGAAGGAGGTTGAGTATATGACTGGGCGTGGTGGACAGAAATCTGAGGGTCTGGTGATGGGAAGTAATGTTGGGGTGGATTATATGGGGTTTGGGTGTAGGTTCGGTGATGGGGTCGAGGCTGGGTATAATGGTGTGACGGGCCCCTCGGTCCAAACCATGATCCTGAATCAACTGTTGCCACATCTTCTTTCTTCTTCTTTCCGATCACTCCTCCGGTACCATTCTGGATGGCTTGGGTGGTTGCTTTGATGGCTGAGTAGCTCATGATTTTGCTTGATTTAAGCCCTTCTTCCACCATGCCACCCATCTTCACAACCTCGTTGAAAGACTTGCATGTGGCCGATATCATATGGCAAAAGTAAGTAGGCTCTAGAGCCTGCAGAAAGTACTCCACCATTTCATTTTCCTCCATTGGAGGGTTGACTCTTGCCGCTTGTTCTCTCCAACGAAAACCATATTCTCTGAAACTTTCACCTGGTTTCTTCTCTATCTTAGTCAAGGACAAACGATCTGGAACGATCTCTATCTTATAATGGAATTGTCGTGCAAATGCTTGGGCCAGATCATCCCATTTATACCATCTGCTGTGATCTTGACGTGTATACCACTCTAACGCCGTGCCACTCAGACTCTGGCTGAAGTATGCCATTAACAGCTCGTCTCTTCCACCAGCTCCTCTCATTTTACTGCAGAATCCCCTCACGTGGGCCACCGAGTCCCTGTGCCTGTCATACAGGTCGAATTTAGGCATCTTGAATCCCACAGGCAACTGAACATCATGAAATAGACACAAATCTTTGTAGGCTACGCTTACCTGGCCTCCCAATCCCTGCATGTTTTTGAACGATTGTTCCAGGCTTCTTACCTTCCTGAACATCTCCTCCTGTTCCGGGTTTTTAGATAATTTCTCAGTTTTAACAGGGAGGTCGAAACGAGGAGTATAAGAGTGATGATCTGGGGCCCTGAAAGTAGGCTCTGGGGGATAGTACTGATTATCTTGGGTCTGGAATAATGGCTCACTGGAGGATCGATGGAGTGTAGCTGGTGGGGGTGCTACGAAAATAGGGTGGTTGGTGGAGGGGGGTATAGGATTGTTTTGGCTGGTGGTGCTTGTGGGGTTTCGGAGGTGGTACCCTGATAATGGTGATAGTGGGTGAAACCTGGTGCATTTTGTGGGGATGAATCAGAAGTGGGAGGTTCTTGGGATTGAGCTAATGGTGGGATGAAAGCGGGGTTGGCAGGGTATGATGGTGGGGGATGCCCTTTCACCCATGTTTGGTACATTTCGGCCATCTGATGTTTCAACTTGTATAGTTCCTCTTTCAAATTAACCTCAGACTCTTCCCCCTCTCTTGACAGATGAATAACACTTGCGTCCAGTTCTTGGCCGGCCATGATCAACTTGTTCTTAGACCTGGTGTTGTACGTGTGGGTTGCCAAAATGCCGATCAAACTAACCACCTGCCTGTACTTGATGACAACAATCAAACTTGTTAGTGATTAAGAGCTTAACAGATAGGCAACCGCACGTTGTGGATGCAATGCACCTAAGCAGTTAACCATTTCTATTATGCATTTGAACGGCTGCTCGCTTCATCCCGGCCTTTCTTTTTTGCATTTTTCTTTCTCTCTTTTTTTCATTGCCGTCTTTCTTTGTTGGCTCTCTTTTTCTTCTTTTATTCTCGCAATCTTTCCTCTCTTGTTTTACCATTATTTCTTTCCCCTCGATTTATTTCCACTCTCTTTTTTTTCTTTTTCATTTTATGGTTATGATCGAATCCTATGTGGATTGCCTACGTATCATGACACCACATGAATCAGACCAAGCATAGTTCTGGGGATAGATAAATAAATAAACAAAATTAAAAAAGACACATTTTTCTTTTTCTTCAAATTTTATAAACAAAACACCCTGATTACAACGACTTCCTTACAGACTTAAACATTTTCAGAAACTAAAACAAGACTCAAAATGGAATGACAGACTCTAAAAGAAATTGCAACACAGACTCGAAAAATAAAATCAAGAGTACATAAGTGCTTCCACTGCTGCTCCAGTTGGCCTTGCTGCGGGCCTATGCGCCAGGTCTTCTTGAAGACTAAACAAGTCATCCATGATCTGTCGGACAAAAATCATAACCAAAGCGAAGAACATGGACGGGGTCATGTCTTCACACTCGTTGCATTTCATCACAATGTAGTCTACAATCCTCCTAACCCTTTCCCTGATAATACCCTTCTCTTGTAGCAATCGTCCAATCTGCTGAGATCGGGCCCCCAAAACTTGTTCGGCGGTATGATTTTGCTCTTGAAGTTGCTGCAGGTCCTTTTCTAAGTGCGACATCAGGGCATAGCAATGTTCCCTTTCTGCTTTGAAATCTCTTGCCTGCTTGGTCACTACGCTTTCAAGTACATTGATCCTTTTCTTTAGACCCACCATTCCTCTGTCGTGCTTCTCTTTCAGCTGTCGGACGAAACTGGCCCGTCCCTCCGCATTCTTAACTAACTTGGCTTGGGCTTTTGTTAGCTCCTTTTCAGTCTTTTCCAGGTCCGCCTCGTAATCACCCACCTTTCTCCTAAGGCCGTTTATGAGCTTCTCATCTTGTCTACTTCTAGCCGGATTTTCGGCGGCGATTTTCATTCTTTGAATTTGAGCTCGTAAGGCTTCATTTTCCTGGGCCAATTTCCTTCTTTCTCCTTCAGCTTCTTGCAGTTGTAGATCATTATTGAACTCAATGTTTCTCAATTTCTCTTCAAGATTGTGAATGGTAGCTTGGTACTTTTTCTCCTTCTCTCCCCAGGCCAACCTTTCCTTGACTTTGTCATCAAAAGCTTGCACATGTGGTCTTTTTGCTGGTCTTTCGAGCTCTGGTTCGGGCCCTGGCTCATTGCTTGCACCTGACTTTCCTTCAAACCACGCTGCATAATTCGGATTCACTTCCCCTTTGGCAACATCCGGTACCTGGGTGTCATTTTTAAGATACCGACAATTGTTCCAATCCTGCTGGACTAAAGCCTCTGGCAATGCGGCCTCTAGATGGAGTTCGATGACCTGGGTGGTTAGATCTTCATCTTCAGGTACCACCTGATATCTCCCTAGTTGCCTTAAGACCCTCTGTGGTGCATACGGCTAGACACTCTGCAAACCCATCAACATCGGATAACCTTTTGTGGCTGTCATATATATGATTTCTGTCATCGGGAGTCAACCTATAGTCCATTCGACTTGATTTGCTTTTAGAGCTTTCAAATGGGCGATCCAAGCTTCAAACCCTTCTGGAGCGTTGTAATCTTTCACCATTTCCTCGTAGCTTTTGATGAAATTATCTTTGCTTGAACCATAGCTCATGAACTTGGGGTGGTGGCGGAGATGCTCGATCAACCACATTTGTAGAAGAACACTGCAACCCTCGAAGAATTAGGCCCCGGATCTACACAATGTCAATGCCCGGTAAATATCTGCTAGTACTAGAGAAGCAAGTGTGTGATCTTTCTTTGTAACAAGGGTTTGTGCAACTCTAGCCATGCGGGTATCTACCATCCCTTCGGCATTTGAAAAGACTATGATTGCCAGGAACGCAACTATGAAGGCGAACCTACGATGAATTTGCCAAAGGTTCTTGTCTTGTTTGTTGTTCAATCCATTTTCATGTGTTCGAACCCGACCGAATGCCCGAATTTGGAATACAAAAATCGAAAGGAACAACACCCGTTGTCCACATGAGCCTTCTTCATTTGTTTGCTGATATTAAGAAGATCAAAGAATTTGTGCACTGATGGGGCTCTTGGGAATATCAAATGTTGTTTTCTCAAGTCCCGGCCAAAATGGATGTACCCAGCTATTTCTTCCAGTGTAGGGGTGAGTTCAAAATCTGAGAAGCGAAAGACATTGTGCACAGGATCCCAAAAGGTTACCAAAGCTTTGATCAAATCTTCCTGTGGTTTGATTTCCAATATATCAATGAGAGCACCCAACTGTTCTTTCACCCAGTCTTGACCATCTCCGTCCAAATCATACCACCACATGCGCAACCGCAACTGAGCCTGCTCTATGACTAGTAGTTTCGGGTCCTGGACAATATTCATCTTGGTACCTGTGAATGGTTAGGGTTAGGTTGACTCTAATGGATTTTGAGGAAACAGTTTTCGACTCCCAAAAAAAATGACCCTTTCCCCTTTCTACACAAAAGTGGATGCTTTCGTAAATGTGGCCCCTTCGCAATTTCAAGTAAATTTTGAGGCCGGGGGAAGACACTTAGAAAAATGACCCCTTACTGACAGATTTATTCGTTCTCTAAGAAAATGGCCCTTCGACAAATGAAAATATTCTAAGGCTATCTCGGTGAAAACATAGCCGAAACTGGGTCGGCTTATTCTTGACACATATCCCTACCTACGACTTCACTTTATTTGGTCAATTTTGCAAAAAGAGGCCGAACCCTATGTAGGTTGCCTATGTATCCCACATCCGGTGTGGGAATCAGACCTGCGTAGTTCGGGTAAATTTGACATATTTTTAAAAGAAAACGCGAGTGACACGTCTTGAAAAGACTCTTTTTGCTCTTTTTTTTTCTCTTTTGTTTTTCTTTTTCAAATCTTTTTTTTCTAAGAAAAATTCGGCAAAGTTTCGGGATATTTTCAAATACCGGGTTCATTTCCTTTCTACGCCAATCTTGGTTTTCCCCTGATTGTCTTTCCCATCCGGTCAGCATGCAAGCCGAAACAAATAAATGTTCACATAGCACGTAAGATGCATCAGGATGGTCTGTTATGTTGGGTACACCTGTCCTAGACGGACCCAACCCCTGTGTTTAGTCCCCTAAGTCAAATGCACATGATGCAAACAAACGTGCCTACTACGGATCCGGCATGAGGTTATGTTCTTCTAGGTTTCAACCTGGGGTTGTGTTCTAGACTGGGCTTACCCGAGTGTACAACTCGAGCCGAGGTGGGGGCAACGTACCGGGAGCACGAAAGTCTGCCCGGCCTTGTTGCTGACCCATGCCTCATTCTAACTGGTATGACTTCTAACAAAAAGTGGGCCACGCGTACGTGTGCACCAAATTTTAGAAGACTCATAAGGGTGGCGCAAGAAGGCATTTTAATAAAATTCAAAGTTACCACTTGGGAGATTTATGGTGGCCCAAGTCACCGGTTCAAATCCTGTATCGAGGAAAGGGTTGAATCTGTATTACAGTCCGCGAACCAGAAATCCGGGTAAGGAATTCTGTTAACTCGGGAGAAGGTGTTAGGCATTCCCGAGTTCCGTGGTTCTAGCACGGTCGCTCAACTGTTATAATTGGCCTATTATTTGATTTTAGAACATTTTAAACTCATGTGCATTTAGCTTTTAAACCGCTTTATTTACTTAATTAAAGGAAGATTGCAACGTTATTTAAAATATATTTTGAACCACGTCACATAAATGCACCCGCAGTCCATAACATATTTTGTCTAATGCTGAGATTTGGATTTGGGTCACATAAATGTGCACCCGAGTTTAGGAAGGTAATATTATTAAAGTACGCGCCTAAAGCAACTACGCGTTTTTAATTTTGCGAGGGCCATGGAATTTTGCTAAATGGCACGCCTCGAATTCTAAGGTTAAGTTAAAAATAATTAAAAGAGGGCCACGCAGTTGTCATTTTTGTTTGGCATGGCACACCTCGAATTATTCTATTTAAAGGTCTCTAAACTACCCATGAGGACAGCAGCTTATTACATAATTTATTCATTATGGCACCTCTCCAATGCTAAAGAAGTGTTAAATTAATTAAAAGGCTGTATAAAATTTTAATTACCCAAATATTAAATTCAAACCGGCCTGGTCACATAAGAACACGAATTGGGCCAATCAATATAAGGGATTTGGGCCCAGCAATGGCGTCAACAAAGGAAAACCCTCATATGACAGGGACCACTAACCTCTAGTTCAACTGATTTTTAAGCTTTGGGCCCAATTTGAGCCCAAATCTAATAAAGGAGGGGAAAAGGGGGCACACCACTTCAGAATTTGGGCCCAAAAGGAAGCTCCACGGCCCAATGCACACTGCTGGATCGTCTCTTTTAAAGGACTCAAATTAATCTTCAAATGTTGTTGATCAAATTCAAAACACATATGCAAATTACTAATTAATCATGAAGCTTAACTGTTTCCACATGTCATGAACAGGCAATTATTTTGGAACTCACAACTGCAGTGATTATCAAACAATCACGCTTGACTACATTTTAAGATCAATTTCAAAAGACGCTTGAATACAACTTCGTGTTCTTTTTAATAGCCAACTTCACAAAGACATTTCCCAAAAAACTAAAAGCAACACGACTTCACCAACATCATTTAACCCTTAACAGTAAAGAGATCAGGATCCAATCAACTTCCATTGGAACCCCTTCGAATTCTCAACGAACTTAAGATGTTTACTGAAAGTACTCAAATCAAATTCTAAGTCCAAGAAGGGACAAACTTTGTCATGATTGTCGGAAAAACTACTTTAATATCTCATAACTGCAATGAACATATTTCAAAACCTATGACCTTGAAATCAGAATTAAATATTTCAGCTCATTAGCCTTGCAGATTTCAGTCCAGGATTAATACATGTCTTAAGGTCCAAATACTGTTAAGTCAATTACACCTTTGTAAGGTTGAATCTAGATTTAGCTAAACAAAGTGGCATACAAGTAAGACTATACTAAACAGACTAAAACAAGTCCAGTGCTAAATAGATAACAGGAGATTGGTATAAATTAATTGCTTCATCCTGAATTACATAACTCATGCTTGTGCCTCATACACAACAGATCCAAGGCATACCTGTATATTGAAATAAAACAAAGAAGGCAAAGGTCAGCCAAGCAGCCAAGCAGCAGAAATCAGCAACCAAAATCAACCAATGGACCAAGTTCAAACCCAGGAATAGAGTTAATCAACCAAAAGGACAATTGGAATGAATAAACCCAGCGAACTTTCAATCAGTGCTTTAAAAGAGACCCAAATTCACTCCATATTAACATCAAAGAATTGGAACTTCTTTTTTAAATGCAGAAACTTAGGATCACTGAAGAAGCTTAATAGAACCGTAGAATTTTCAGCCGATCCTGTATTCTAGATTTTTATCTCTTCCAGTCTGCCTTGCAAGGCAAGTTTAAAGTGCCTTTATAGGCAAGGGACTAGGGCAGACCTCAGGTTTTCAATTTTGCACTCTGCCCCTCTTCAATTCTCATTTTTAGCCTAAAAATCCTTCAATTATTGACTTGTTACTCAAGCTAACCTACCAAAAGTCTGAAACTTAATTAAAAACCCCTACCCAAACTTCCTAGAAGCTTCCTATTTCTGTTACACTAAAGATTCCCTAACTACAATCCCCAAATTACCCTTTAAACCCTTGTTTATTACCCCTTAAAACACACCGGGTCAACAGGCCAAGCCAATTGGGTCATAGACCCCAAATTGAATACCTATTTGGGCATGTTGCTACTTGAAAGCCAATTGCAACACTTATGGGCCTAGATTAGAGTCAAACCAAAATTTCCTAAACAAACCTGGAACTACTCTTTTAAAAACAGACGAAACAAAAAGCAAAATTAATAAGCTAACTAATCTGATTTCATAACAGCAAATTAACTCAATTACGGACCTAATTTCACTGGCTAGGCGATTAAAATAAAACGAAAAACAATAATTATGCCATTAACAAACAAGGAATTAAACAAACAAAACAGGATCAAGGGACGAACTAAAGCAATCAACGGGCCAAACGTTTCTCAAAGAAGAAGAAAAAGAAGAAAAGGATAGCAAGACCAGTACCAGAACAACCTCGAACTCTGACGGTCTAAACGAATTTTAAACAGCGTGAAGAAAACTAACGGATGAGGACAAAAGAACAACATCAGAGAGGAAGAAAGACTTACCAGATCAAAGCTTGAAACCTATAGTAGACTTACGACTTTGCTTATCATGCATAACTGACCCTTCAACCATTCGGCCTTCACTCGAAGCGGGTAGATTCACGCACATTCAGTGCCAAGGAAAAACTATGTTGAGTGGAATTCAAAAGAAGAAGACGAAGAAGAGTCAGTGCCAACTTCGATCTCTGATTTGGAGAGGATGAATGGTTTGTAAGAAGCAACAAATTTGGATTTGGAATGGATGTGTGGTGGTGGTCATGTGGTTAAGTTTTGAGGTGGTATGGAGGTGGCGCCGTCACCGGATAAAGTGGGCGGCGCTAGGGTTCTGCCTCCGTGGATCTAAAATTGGAAGAGTTCTAGAGGGGTTTGAGGGAAAAAGACCGGAGATTTGGAAAGAGGGGGTCAAGGTGGGTTTGTGGTATAATTTTGGTTGGGATTGGAGACTCGCCGCCGCCGTAGGGCGATTTCCGCCGGCGGCTGGTGGTGGTGGACGGTGGTAAGAGATGAGGTTATACTGGTCTTAGGTTTAAGGTTGTTTGGACATTTTTATGTGGTTGGGGTGGAGACTCTGGACCGTTGGATGAGGGAGATGGAGGGCTTGGATTAATCTAACCTAATTGAACTCTAAACAACGCCGTTTCACAGGTCTGGGCGACTGATCACTTGGACCAGGTTTTGGGGTGGGTCGTGGGCTGGGTATGGGGCAAATCTGGATGGGTATAGGGGGAAATTCTTGGGCCTGGGGGTTTATTTGGGTGTGGGGTATTAGTTTGGGCTTGACCAAGCTAACAAACAGCCCAAAACATTGTCTTCCTTAATCCTTTTCTTTCATTTTTCTCTTTTTTTTTTCATTTTTTTGATTTCTTTTTAATTCTTTTATTAAATAAAATAAAATAAAAATAAACCTAAATTAATCTCTAATCACATTATCCTATTAAATTAAATTAATTACTACATCTAATACTTACTACACCTAATTAAAACCAAATTAAACGGAATATACCAAAATTCCAAACTAAAATTAAAATGTGAAAATAAACTATTCTTGTGTGATTTTCCCTCTTTGTAAAATAAATACTTACTAATTAATTCTTAAAAAAAATGCAAAGTCAAACCCTAAATGCAAATGCAACATATTTTTTTGTATTTTTCACCAACTAATATGCACGGACAAAAATGCACACAATTAACAGAAAATGCCACGAAAATCCACAAAATTGCAAACACTGAAAGAAATTATTTTGTTTTGAATCTATGGGAGTAATTCATATAGGTCAAAAATCACGTGCTCACAGCTGCCCCTCTTTGCTCAGAAACACGAAGAGTTTTCGTGCAAAGAAAAAGTGAGCGGATACGAGCGATTTTTGCCCGTTTAAATACTCCGTGGGAAGCATTTTTGAAAGATTTGACTACACCCTGCCTCTGAGGTTGCCTACATATCCTTGGCTATAAAGGAATCAGGTCAGTATAGTTCAGGAATGTTTGGTAGCTGGGACTACCATGAAGCTGTAATTTCACTGTTGCTGCTGCTGCTGCTCCTGCTTACTGAACCCCTTATAACACCATGTCAAAAATAAAAAGAAGCTAGACTAAACTATGGTCTATGAATTACAAAACATATCTATCTCTTCAAACTTGATCTTGCAGTTTTTGTTGCCATGCTTGATTTGTATTCTTCCAGTGAAATTCCTTCGTTGTCGACTTGAATTGTAACCTGAGATGTTTTCCCTTTCTTCAGGTGGATGCCTGACTGCCAAAACTTGAACTACATTCTGATATGCTTTCCTTTTCTCCGGGTGGACGCCTGATTGCTGAACTCGAATTCTACTTTGAGATGTTTTCTTTTCTCCAGGTGGACGCCTGACTGCTGAACTTGAACTATATTTTGAGATGCTTTCCTTTTCTCCGGGTGGACGCCTGACCGCTGAACTCGAATTGTACTTTGAGATGTTGTACCTTTCTCCAGGTGGGCACCTGACTGTTGAGCTTGAAATGTATTCCCATGCTCTCCAGGCGGGCTCCTAACTGTTGAACTTGAAATGTATTCCCATGCTCTCCAGGCGGGCTCCTGACTGCTGAACATGAAATGTATTCCCATGTTCTCCAGGCGGGCTCCTGATTGATGAACTTGAAATGTATTCCCATGTTCTCCAGGCGGGCTCCTCATTGCTGAACTTGAAATGTATTCCCATGTTCTCCAGGCGGGCTCCTGATTGCTGAACTTGAAATGTATTCCCTGTTCTCCAGGTGGGCGCCTGATTTCAACAAAATAAACAAAAACAAAGAAAATTTCTGCCCCAGTTTGGTAGTTGGGCATATATATGAGAGTAAACCGAATCATGTTACCAAATATCAATAAGAACTTGAAAGATTAAACTTCAATTGTACTCCCTTGCTCTCCAGGTGGGCGCCTGATTGCTGAAACTTGAATTATATTCCCTTGTTCTCCAGGTGGGCTCCTGACTGCTGACTTGAAATGTATTCCCTGTTCTCCAAGTGGGCTCCTGACTGCTGACTTGAATTGTATTCCCTGTTCTCCAGGTGGGCTCCTGACTGCTGAACTTGAATTGTATTCCCTGTTCTCCAGGTGGGCTCCTGATTTCAACAAAATAAACAAAAACAAAGAAAATTTCTGCCCCAGTTTGGTAGCTGGGCCTATATGTGAGTGTTAAACTGAGTTTTTCTACCACTATTGAAAGCTAGGTCCTATTATCCAGAGAGGTCCTGACAACTCTTAACTGAATGCCAATTATAAACCTAAGTTATATGTTCTAAAGGTATTACTTCCACTAAGTCCTGTTATCTAAGAAGGTTTTAAAACTACATCCTATTATCCAGGAAGGTCCTGAGAATCAAAATCCAATCTTATCTTAAAAGTGACAATTTTACGGCTGAATTATACTACCCTACAACAGAATTTACGCTACATCTTGTTATCTAACGGAAATCTTAAAACTAGGTCCCATTATTCAGGGGAGGTCCTGACAACTCCTAATTGAATCCTATCTTAAACATGCAAACTTTGAAATCAACTTACATTCCTTTATGCTAAATTATGCTATTTATGATTGTTTGAAATTTAACTAAGACATATTTTCCAGGAGGGTCCTGAAAGTTTACGATCAAACCTGTTTGGTGCTTGCTCTTCCCCTACGGAGAGTTCCTCCGAAACAAATGAAATTTCCTCCCCCTGTTTCAATCAAAGGAAAATATTGTCAGTCTGAAATGGTGGTTAGTTGATGGCATTCTTGCTGAAGGCCTTTCCGATGCCGTGCTTTGTTTTGACTTGCTTCCCCTGAACTGGCCCTGGACCGCTTGACTTTCTGACTGACCTCAAACCTCACGACCCTCGATGACCCGAGTGTTCCATACTCAAACCGTTGTTTTACCTCTCTGACCCCTTTTCTCTGAACCTTTGCATCTCCCATGAAATTACCAAGTCATTCCACCAATGAAACTTCCGGTGACTCCTTATATCCCACTTTACATCATACTATCTTTGGTATGTTCTGGCCACACTGTGCTTTGCAATTTTGGAAATTGGTAGTGAGCTTTGAAATCCTTTGAACAAGACTGACATTGAAATATCTTAGAGAGACAAACCCCGAAAGAAATGAAATGCAATGACGTCGAGGGTTAAGGATAAAGAAAATCCAAAACCGAACGACTTGCTAAAAAGGAAAAGGAAAAGAGACTTATCTGGGTGGAACAGCTGGTACCATTGATCATGACATGCATTTCGGACTAATCGGCCCAATCCGTCCAACCAATCAACTTTCAATTGCCATGCTTTGTTGCCCCGGAATTCCATAACCTGATTTCTTTACCCAAACCTTGACCTTGTTTATCCTGCGGTGCCCTGAAAGGTTTTCACCATCAGACCTCTCTCATTTGTTCATCTCTCAACTCACTTTCGCCTTACGGTGCCCGTGAGGGTTTTCACCAATAAGACTCTCTCATTTTTGATTTCTCTCAGCTCCCGTCGCCTTACGGTGCCCGTGAGGGTTTTCACCAATAAGACTCTCTCATTATTATTATTTTTCCTGCTTGGACCGGAGTGTTTCCCCTGAGACGAATCACCTCTACTTGCTCGACTTGGCATCTCTCGAAGACTGATCAGAAGGTCTTTCTTTGGACCGTGACGTGGGCTTTTGGATAGGGTTAGAAAGAAAGGGTATCAAGGCTCAAAACAATTCAACATGGGTTCAAAAATTACAACTTTCGGAATCAGATTTCTTACAACAACCACAACTTCTGCCCCAGTTTCTTGCTTGGGGACTTTTGGATCTTATTTTGATGGGACCGAACCGTGAGGCTGCCTACGTATCCTTAAAAGGAATCAGGTCGAACGTAGTTCATGTCATAGGAATTACTTTGTTATTGTGATTTTTCTTTCCTTTTTCTTCCTCTTGCTCTTCTTTTCTTTTCTTTCTGCTTTTTCTTTTTGTTCTTTTGTTGTTTTGTTTTTTTTCTTTTTCTTTTTCTTCTCCTTTCTTTTTTTTTATTTTTCCTTTTCTTCTTCTTTTCCTTCTCTCTCTTTTCATTCTTTTTCTTTTCTCTTTTCTTCACTTATCTCTTGCGCTTGCATTTCTGATCTTTGCTACTGATTCCAAAAGAGGGGTATGAAAGAAAATAAATAAGGCTCAAAGGGGTAACGAAGGATAAAGTGTTTAGATAACAGAACAGAATGCCTTCGTCATTCCAATCTTCAAAATATGCCAAGTACAAACAAATACAATTTAACCAAAGAAAATCATACATAGTATCTTTTGACCGCATCGGAATTGATAGCCATGTCTACACACTTGCCCTCTATATCTGTTAAATAGAAAGCACCATTTGACAACACTCTAGTTAAGATGAACGGCCCTTGCCAGTTTGGGGCGAACTTGTCTTTGGCCTCGCCTGATGTGGAAGGATACGTCTCAACACTTGCTGAACTACTTCAAATTTCCGTGGATGCACCTTCTTATTATATGCTCTTGCCATTCTCAGTTGATACAATTGGCCATGACACATTGCTGCTGTTCTTTTCTCATCGATCAAACTCAATTGCTCACGCGGGTTCTGACCCACTCATCATCATCAATTTTGGCTTCAGCGACAATCCGAAGGGATGGGATTTCAACTTTTCATAATTAGCTTGGCTTTTAAGACTGGGCCGAAGATTCCTCATGCATGTCATGTCATTGAAACCAGCATAAAAAGAACTGTACAAGGAAGAAAAGAAAAACAAAAATAAAACTATCAGGAATGATGATAACAGGGAAATTGCATTTCATTGAAATTTAAAGATAACAAGGTTTAACACATCCAAACGGACGGAACATAGAACCTGAATTACAACCCTGGAATAATCCAGATTAAAACTGAAAGAAAAATCAAAGCCGACTACCAAGACTCCCTCCGGGTAGGGAGAGGAGTAGCTTCCCAATTGTTAATCTTTAAACTTGGCCCGACAAATTGCACATCCGCCTTGCTAGAACCCTCTCCAACTTCCACCATGTTCACTTCGTCGAACAACTTCTCGAACCTTTCAATCAACTCTTTATCAAGATCAACCACAGAACTAGGAACTGTTGTTACTGGGTGCTTCCCAACGCCTGGCTTGACAATGACGGGATCTATGTGGGCACCCTCCACAATCACGACAGGCTTGTTCGCCACTCCGGGCACAACCACTTTTGCCCTTTCTTGTTTCGTTGCAACCTCACTTGAGGACCCTTTCTTGACTACCGCAGATGGTTTACTGTTTGTCCCGCTCAACCTGATCACTGATTTCTCACTTGTTGACTTTTCAACCGGCCTGACCTCACTGGACTGAATCATCATGACGGTCTATGAAGGCTTCTTAGGCTCCCCTCCCTTATGCACTATCTCAATCATATTGGTCTCATGATGGGCCGGCAACGGATTCTGGTTGATATTGAGCGCCTCCGGGGCTTGAACCTCGATCCGATGGGTATCAATGAGCTCTTGGATAACCGTTTTCAATTGCCAGCATTTCTCTGTATCGTGCCCCGGAGCGCCTGAACAATATTCGCAACTCACCGAGTGATCAAGATTTCTTGGGGGAGGATTTAGCAGTTTAGGCTCAATTGGATTCAACATACCCAACTGTCTCAACCTGTGGAATAGACTAGTATATGATTCTCCCAATGGAGTGAAAGTCTTCTTCTTCTGGAATCTCTCATTCTTGAAAGCTTGATTGGGCCGGAAAC
>NW_017674147.1:99570-103544 GCF_001879085.1 Nicotiana attenuata
GAATAAAATAAATAATAAAACATTTTGGGATTTTCAAATTTTCATAAAAATGAACTGTTTTGATTACAACGACTCATCCTACCGAATTTTACCATAAAAACCAACCGACTCAAAAAGGAACTAACAGGAGAAAAATACAAGACTCATTTTGACTCAAAAAGTTAATCACTATTTTTCTAAAATTTTACATTAAAAATATCCGGCTTGCCAATACGGCCTTTCAGCACTTCGAGGAAGAAGATTTTAAGGCTGTGTTCGCTAACCGGCCAAAACCTTGAAAAATGACCAAAGGCGGCTATTCTTGCAAAAACAGCCTTCCGGCGCCCTTTTAGGGACATTCGGCTATTTTTGACAAGAATGGGATCACCTTACTTATTTACCATAAAATTTTGTTCTTTTTGGGCTAGTTTTGCAAAAGGGAAGTTGGACCCGATGAGGGTTGCCTACGTATCTCACGCCCTGTGAGAATCAAACTGGCGTAGTTCGAGCAAATAAAACAAAACCAACTACTTTGAAAACAAACCTTTTCCTTCTTTTTTTTCTTTATTTTTCTCAAAAATTCGGCAGAGTTTCAGTACCATTTGGACATTGGTTTTTTCTTTCAAAACAGGTGATTACCCTTCTTAACCCCCACATTGCTATTTTCTTTTCCAAACTCTCCCCTTTTATTCAGAAAGCCGGTCAGCATGCAAATCCAAAGCAGATAAATGCACAAGTAGGATGCATCAGGATGGTCTGTTATTTTGGGTACACCTGTCCTAGACGGACCCAACCCCTGTGTTGAGTCCCCTAAGTCAAATGCACATGCTGCAAACAAGCGTTCCTACTAGGGATCCGGCATGAGGCTGAGTTATTCTAGGTTCAAAACCTGGGTATATGTTCTAGACTGTGTACCCGAGCGGACAACTCGAGTCGAGGAGGGGGCTACGTACCGGGAACCAAAAGGCTATCCGGCTTAGTAACTTGTCCGAGCCTCTTTCTTATTTCAAGGTATGACACTAACAGAGTAGGGAGTCACGACCAGCGTGCACATCCCCGGAGATGAGAAGAGAAGGGTTTCGTAACAGTTTATATACAGTTCAGATAATATCAAAGCGGTAAATGCAGCATTTAGCACATTAGGCCCAAACATGTAATAAAATCAGATAATAAACAAAGCCAAAATATAACAATTCATCTAAGCTCGAATTCTGAACCCCGAACCAGAGATTCTGGGTTCTTTTCCCCAGCAGAGTCGCCAGAGCTGTCACACCTCCTTTTTTACTACACCCCAGAGAAGAGTATAATAAAAGGGAGTTTTTCCAATTAAGGACAATCGAAGCGGGATTATATTATTAAAAGATTCAGAGTCGCCACTTGGGAGATTTATGGTGTCCCAAGTCACCGGTTCAAATCCCGTATCGAGGAAAGGGTTGACTCTGTATTACAGTCCGCGAACCAGAAATCCAGGTAAGGAATTCTGTTAACCCGGGAGAAGGTGTTAGGCATTCCCGAGTTCCGTGGTTCTAGCACGGTCGCTCAACTGTTATAATTGGCCTATTATTTGATTTTAGAACATTTTAAACTCATGTGCATTTAGCTTTTAAACCGCTTTATTTACTTAATTAAAGGAAGATTGCAACGTTATTTAAAATATATTTCGAACCACGTCACATAAATGCACCCGCAGTCCATAACATATTTTATCTAAGGCTGAGATTTGGATTTGGGTCACATAAATGTGCACCCAAATTTAGGAAGGTAATGTTATTAAAGTACGCGCCTAAAGCAACTACGTGTTTTTTTTTTGCGAGGGCCATGGAATTTTGCTAAATGGCACGCCTCGAATTCTAAGGTTAAGTTAAAAATAATTAAAAGAGGGCCACGCAATTGTCATTTTTGTTTGGCATGGCACACCTCGAATTATTCTATTTAAAGGTCTCTAAACTAACCCATAAGGACAGCAGCTTATTACATAATTTATTCATTATGGCACCTCTCCAATGCTAAAGAAGTGTTAAATTAACTAAAAGGCTGTATAAAATTTTAATTACCCAAATATTAAATTCAAACCGGCCTGGTCACATAAGAACACGAATTGGGCCAATCAATAGAAGGGATTTGGGCCCAGCAATGGCGTCAACAAAGGAAAACCCTCATATGACAGGGACCACTAACCTCTAGTTCAAATGATTTTTAAGCTTTGGGCCCAATTTGAGCCCAAATCTAATAAAGGAGGGGAAAAGGGGGCACACCACTTCAGAATTTGGGCCCAAAAGGGAGCTCCACGGCCCAATGCACACTGCTGGATCGTCTCTTTTAAAGGACTCAAATTAATCTTCAAATGTTGTTGATCAAATTCAAAACACATATGCAAATTACTAATTAATCATGAAGCTTAATTGTTTCCACATGTCATGAACAAGCAATTATTTTGGAACTCACAACTGCAGTGATTATCAAACAATCAGGCTTGACTACATTTTAAGATCAATTTCAAAAGACGCTTGAATACAACTCCGTGTTCTTTTTAATAGACAACTTCACAAAGACATTTCCCAAAAAAAACTAAAAGCAACACGACTTCACCAACATCATTTAACCCTTAACAGTAAAGAGATCAGGATCCAATCAACTTCCATTGGAACCCCTTCGAATTCTCAAAGAACTTAAGTATGTTTACTGAAAGTACTCAAATCAAATTCTAAGGCCAAGCAGGAACAAACTTTGTCATGATTGTCGGTAAAACTACTTTAATATCTCATAACTGCAATGAACATATTTCAAAACCTATGACCTTGAAATCAGAACTAAATATTTCAGCCCATTAGACTTGCAGATTTCAGTCCAGGATTAATACATGTCTTAAGGTCCAAATGTTGTTAAGTCAATTACACCTTTGTAAGGTTGAATCTAGATTTAGCTAAACAAAGTGGCATACAAGTAAGACTATACTAAACAAACTAAAACAAGTTCAGTGCTAAATAGATAACAGGAGATTGGTATCAATTAATTGCTTCATCCTGAATTACATAAACTCATGCTTGCGCCACATACACAACAGATCCAAGGCATACCTGTATATTAAAATAAAACAAAGAAGGCAAAGGTCAGCCAAGCAGCCAAGCAGTAGAAATCAGCAACCAAAATCAACTAATGGACCAAGTTCAAACCCAGGAATAGAGTTAATCAACCAAAAGGACAATTGGAATGAATAAACCCAGCGAACTTTCAATTAGCGCTTTAAAAGAGACCCAAATTCACTCCATATTAACATCAAAGAATTGGAACTTCTTTTTTAAATGCAGAAACTTAGGATCACTGAAGAAGCTTAATAGAACCGTAGAATTTTCAGCCGACCCTGTATTCTAGATTTTTATCTCTTCCAGTCTGCCTTGCAAGGCAAGTTTAAAGTGCCTTTATAAGCAAGGGACTAGGATAGGAAAACCTTTATATTCTTGAAATTCTTATCGTGCGAGTTTGTTGATCCGAGTACTAAACTTCTATTTTTCTATTCTCTCACAGATAGCGAGGACACGGGCTACCAGAGAGGGTGGACGACCTCCAGTGCCACCAGCTGCGGCCACCGAAGGCCGAGGATGCGGTCATGGTCGTGGTAGAGGCAGGTATGTCCTGATTAAGTATTTCAGCAATCACAACATGCGTTTACTTAATACATTTACCCTCTTGTCTTCCTACTGCTTGTGTTTAGTTCAGTACTTATTTTAGCATGTTGCAATTTCCTTTTGCCTGTTCTGCACCTACTATGCATCCTAAATGTGTTTGATGCTGATGGTTTATGGTTTATTTGAGGCATGACAGTATTAAGTATTACTGTCTATGACTCAAACTTGATTCCCCTGGAATCATAACCTCTATGTCACCATCATATGTTGTGTATTCATGTTGATTTTGCAAGCATAACAACACTCTCTATTGCTGTGTATGCCCAGAATTAGCTAATGCCTAAGTACATAGGCTCTTTGCAATCCCCA
>NW_017674147.1:103589-107260 GCF_001879085.1 Nicotiana attenuata
GCCAAACGTTTCTCAAAGAAGAAGAAAAAGAAGAAAAGGATAGCAAGACCAGTACCAGAACAACCTCGAACTCTGACGGTCTAAACGAATTTTAAACGGCATGAAGAAAAGTGACGGATGAGGACCAAAGAACAACATCAGAGAGGAAGAAAGACTTACCAGATCAGAGCTTGAAACCTATAGTAGACTTACGAGTTTGCTTCTCATGCACAACTGACCCTTCAACCATTTGGCCTTCACTCGAAGCGGGTCGATTCACGCACATTCAGTGCCAAGGAAAAGCTGTATTGAGTGGAATTCAAAAGAAGAAGACGAAGAAGAGTCGGTGCCAACTTCGATCTCTGATTTGGAGAGGATGAATGGTTTATAAGAAGCAACAAAGGTGGATTTGGAATGGAGGTGTGGTGGTGGTCATGTGGTCAAGTTTTGAGGCGGTTTGGAGGTGGCGCCGTCACCGGAGAAAGTGGGCGGCGCTAGGGTTCTGCCTCCGTGGATCTAAAATTGGAAGAGTTCTAGAGGGGTTTGAGGGAAAGCGACCGGAGATTTAGAAAGAGGGGGTCAAGGTGGGTTTATGGTGTAATTTTGGTTGGGATTGGAGACTCGCCGCCGCCGTAGGGCAATTTCCGGCGGCGGCTGGTGGTGGAGGACGGTGGTAAGGGATGAGGTTATACTGGTCTTAGGTTTAAGGTTGTTTGGACATTTTTATGTGGTTGGGGTGGAGACTCTGGACCGTTGGATGAGGGAGATGGAGGGCCTGGATTAATCTAACCTAATTGAACTCTAAACGACGTCGTTTCACAGGTCTGGGCGACTGATCACTTGGACCGGATTTTGGGGTGGGTCGTGGGCTGGGTATGGGGCAAATCTGGACGGGTATGGGGGGAAATTCTTGGGCCTGGGGGTTTATTTGGGTGTGGGGTATTGGTTTTGGGCTTGACCAAGCTAACAAACAGCCCAAAACATTGTCTTCCTTAATCCTTTTCTTTCATTTTTCTCTTTTTTTTTTCATTTTTCAGATTTCTTTTAAATTCTTTTTTTAAATAAAATAAAATAAAAACAAACCTAAATTAATCCCTAATCATATTATCGTATTAAGTTAAATTAATTACTACATCTAATACTTACTACACCTAAATAAAACCAAATTAAACGGAATATTACCAAAATTCCAAACTAAAATTAAAATGTGAAAATAAACTATTTTTGTGTGATTTTTCCTCTTTGTAAAATAAATACTTACTAATTAATTCTTTAAAAAAATGCAAAGTCAAACCCTAAATGCAAATGCAACATATTTTTTTGTATATTTTACCAATTAAAATGCACGGACAAAAATGCACACAATTAACAGAAAATGCCACGAAAATCTACAAAATTGCAAACACTGAAAGAAATTACTTTGTTTTGAATCTATGGGAGTAATTCATATAGGGCAAAAATCACGTGCTCACAGATATGGCGAGGCTTCAGGTTTCCGAGGACATGATACTTGATAGGAAGTTGTGGAGGTCGAGTATTACGGTTTAGGCTAGGAGGTAGTTGAGTCTCGCGTTACTTTGTGTCTTTATGAGCCTAGTCCGGTAGGGTTTTTTCTAAGATAGCTAGGGGTAATGTCGTTTCTTACTATTTTCTATTTTCGACGCAGGTTCCACTTACTAGCCATCGTTTTTGCTTTGCATTTTTCTTCTACATTTTATGTTTCTATTTTTCCTATGATCTCCGTGATGAATCTAATATTCTCTCCTTTTGTCTTTTTATTATCTTGAGCCGAGGGTCTTTTGGAAACAGCCTCTCTACCTCTTCGGGGTAGGGGTAAGGTCTGCGTACACATTACCCTCCCCAAACCCCACTTGTGAGATTCTACTGGATTGTTGTTGTTGTTACCTTGCACTCCATCAAAGTCCCACACTAATTTCGTTCTATATTTTTCCCTTCTCCTAACGGCAAGTCCACCTTAGCTTAGCTTAGACATTTGCTAAGTATAGTCTGCATAGACAAAAAATTCCATTCTAAACGAAAATATGACTAGAGGTATAAAAAAATCAGAAGTGGTCCAGAATCAAGAATATGATAAAAAATACTGGTGTAACAAATATGCGATCTTAATTAGATGGTACGTTTGCAGGAAAACTAATACTAAATCAGTGGATTCCAGGCCCATAGATATTGACTTGCACGAAAGGTAGTGGCCAACTTCTTTAATCCTAGCAATATATATAATATTATATATATATATTATATATATATAATATAATATATAATATATATATATATATATATATATATATAATACATTTCACTTACGGAAAAAAGAAAATTAAGACAGTACTATTTTGAGTGGAAAGAAAATTCAAGAACATATTGTTGACTCTTCAGTTGATGAATGAGCACCTTATGGATTTACTTCACGTTTTTCCCTGTAATTGTCACGACCCCAGTTCACCCTCCATGAACATGTCGTGATGGCACATAGTTCCTACAACTAGGTAAGCCTATCTATGCGGAAATAATAACTTAACTAGCGAAATGGTTAAATAAAGCTAAACATATTAAAAATAATAACTGCATATAAGGCCGCTCGGCCTATACAAAATGCGAAAATCTACAACTCAATCCCAAAACCCGGAAACTCACGGGAACCACAGGCTAACAGAAACATAGTACGCTGCTCTAACTCCTGAATATCTAAACAACTGAGAGAAAAGGGATAAACTAAATACTAAAGCTGGAACAGAATAGAGACTCCTGGTCTGCGGACGCGGCAGATATATCTCGAAGTCTCCGTGTATCTCCTCGCCTCAAGGATAGTGCGCCTGAGAAGAGGTACCTGGATCTGCACATGAAAACATGCGCAGGAAGGGCTTGAGTACACCACAGCGGTACTCAGTAAGTGTCAAACCTAACCTCGGTTGGGTAGTGACGAGGAAGGTCAGGGCCCTATTGAGGTAAAATATAATAAAAATCAACAGTATGTAAATCTGACAGAAATAATGAGTACAGCAGTGAGATAAGACAGGTCAACGAGGCAATAACAACTACACAAAGAACAAAATAAACACAGAATGACTACAGCTCAATACCAAGGATAACAATGAGGGTCTCCCAGGATACTGTCCTGTAGCCCTTTCCTCAACTGTCCAGTGGATCTCCCGGGATACCGTCCCGTAGTCCAACTCATGTGCCAAACCGAAGGATCTCCCGGGATACCGTCCCGTAGTCCAACCATCAATATGCAAGGGGGTCTTTCGGGAATCTAACCCGCAGTTCCAAAGTAAAAGTGCAGGGAGATCTACCGAGAATCGAACCCGTAGTCCCAAAGTAAACAAACAAGGGGGGGAGCTACCGGAATCCCACATACGTAGTCCCAATATAAATGCACAATCACAACCAGAAGGTACACGGAAACGAAGTACAAAAGACAAGCAAATAGGTAGTACTGCCCTAGCATGCTTCACGTAGTACATTCAAGGCAACTTAAGCAATTAGGCAAGTTAAATCAACTAAACATGATTTCCTAATCTAGCACAGGTTATAATTGCAAGTAGAATAAAGTAAATATGAAAGGAACTCAATCTCACTATCTTAAGAAAAATCAGGATTTTCAACAATTGGCTCAAGTACGCGCTCGTCACCTCGCATACAAGGTACTCCAAATAACAAATAACAAATCC
>NW_017674148.1:0-5432 GCF_001879085.1 Nicotiana attenuata
TCGGCCTCCCAATCAGCAGGTACGGGCACCAGCTCCGAGGGCCCCCCGACCTCAGCAGCAAAATTTTCGGGCACCTTACAATGCTCGTCCCAGGCAGGATTATGGTCGAGAGCAGAGGCCGGTAGAAAAATTCACTCCATTGGCTGAATCATATTCTAGTCTATTCCAGAAGCTGAAGCAAATGGGCGTAATTGGACCCATCACTCCCCACCATATGCATCCCGATTCCTATGGATTTCAAGCAAATGCTAGATGTGAATATCATTCCGGTGCCCCAGGGCATAGCATTGATAACTGTTGGACTCTGAAAAGAGCCATAGAGAGACTCATTTCCAAAAAACTGATTGTAGTGACGAATGGCGAGGACCCTCCTAACGTGACAAATAATCCGTTGCCAGCACACAATGATGTTCATTTTGTTGGAATGATTGGCCGAGACCAAGAATACAAGCCGGTCGGTCGAGCATAAATGACAGTGGGTGCAATTCAAGAAGGAGCAGGTCTGGAAGTAAGTCCCAGCCGAGACGTGCCATTTATTGTTTAAGGCGCCCAGAACTCAAATAAGGCAACTTTATTTGTTCCAAAGATCTCGAGGTTGGAAGTTCACTCTAGTGTTCCAAGCCCAAGGTTATATGTACTTGGAGGCCATCCCGTCAAAAGGGAGAAGCAGGGAGGTACGAAAGGTATAACGGAGCTGATCGTAATCAAACCTGCCATGCAACTCCCTGTAACCAACACAAAAACCACTCCTTGGAACTACAACAAAACGGTGATGACCTACAAAGGCAAGGAAATCATAGAGGAAGTGGGGGAAACTGGAGGTTTTACTCGATCAGGGAGATGTTACTCTCCAGAAGAGTTGAGGAAGGCCAAGCAAATTAGAGAAGGCCATTTGCCAATAAAGAAGCCAGTCACTGAAGCAGATGCGGAAGAGTTTTTGAAAAAGATGAAAGTTCAGGATTACTCAATCATTGATCAACTAAGAAAGACTCCCGCTCAAATCTCTCTACTATCTCTTCTCCTACATTCCAAAGAGCATGCCCGTGTACTAATCAAGGTCCTGAACGAGGCACATATCTCAGAGGAAACCACAGTGAATCAGTTAGAGAAGATGGCCAACAGATTTTTTGAGGTGAACAGAATCTCCTTTACTGATGATGAACTTCTCGAGGAGGGAGCTGGGCACAATAGGGCTTTGAACTTGATGTTCAAATGTGAGGGTCATTATGTAAAACGAGTCATGGTTGATGGAGGCTCAAGTGTAGATGTATGCCCTCTCTCTACCTTGCAAAGCATGAAGATCGATACAGACAGAATTTGACCCAGCAATGTTCGCATCCGGGCTTTTGATGGCTCAGCAAGAGATACCATTGGGGAGATCAACCTCACCATGACGATTGGGCCAGTTGACTTTGAGATTGTCTTCAAGGTAGTGGACATGGCCACTTCTTATAACTTTCTTCTTGGAAGGCCATGGATCCATACGGCCCGAGCTGTGCCATCCACCTTGCATCAGATGCTCAAATTTGAACATGACAGGCAAGAAATTATTGTTCACGGAGAAGACGAGTCTTCCATTTATAAAGACCCGTTAATCCCCTGTATTGAGGCCAAGGAAGGGTCTGAGTCCATTGTCTATCAGGCATTTGAAGTGGTTGCTGTGGACCATGTCGAGGAAGGAAAGCCTATTCTGCATCCTCGTCTCTCCGCCACATCTGTAATGGTGGCTGCAGTTATGATGAGACAAGGTTATAAGCCAGGAAAAGGCTTGGGGGCATCATTGCAAGGAATTTCGGAGCCTATTTCTCCGTTCGGTAACCAGGGTAGTTTTGGATTGGGCTTCAGGCCAACACAAGCAGACGAAAACAAAGCCAAACACCGCAAAAAGCATGGATGGGTCTTGCAACAGCCTATCCCTCATATTTTCTACACTTTTGTCAAGCCACGACTCCGAGAGGGTCAAAATTCCTCGGCGCATGCAAACATTGATGAAATTTGCCATGGCCTCAGCGAGATGTTTTCTGAAGTGAATATGATCCAGGGTGAAGGCACTAGTCGTGCCGACATGCAACTAATTGACCCAGACACCATGCTCACCAACTGGGAAGCGACTCCTCTCCCCACAAGGAAGGAGTCTTGGTAGTTTGCTTTTGCAGCTTCTTTTTTGTATTTTGGGTTATTTTCAGGGTTGTAATCCAAACATCTCAGTATGATTGTTTTGTTTTGATGTTAACCCTTCTATCCTTTCGAATTCAATGAAATGCAGTTCAGTTTCCTGTTAAGTTTTCTATCTTTTCCTTTTCCTAATTCCTGTCATTTTATTTCCATTTCAGTTTTGTTAATGCCGGCTTTAATAACATGACATGCATGCGGAATTCACGCCCAGATCTTAAAAAGCTGTCTAATATCGAAATAATGCATCAAGAGGTTGAATATGATGAAGATGAGGTTGTTGAGGAAATAAAAAGAGAGTTGGAACAACTTGAAAACAAGCCTAAGCCAAACCTCAATGAAACTGAGCCGATTAATATCGGAAGTCCTGAAGAAGTTAGAGAAACGAAGATAAGCATTCACACTGAACAAAAAACCAGAGATGCCTTGATTCAACTTTTATTTTAATATAGAGATGTGTTTGCTTGGTTCTAACGATGATATGCCGGGTTTAAGTGCTGATCTGGTGGTTCATAAGCTTCCTACGTATCCTGGTTTTCCACCAGTCCAACAAAAGCAACGAAAATTTAAAACAGACGTGAGTGACAAAATCAAAGAGGAAATAATGAAGCAACTAAGCGCCAATGTGGTCCGAGCTGTCCAATACACTACCTGGGTGGCAAATGTTGTGCCTGTGCCAAAGAAGGATGGAAAAACCAGAGTTTGTGTCGACTATAGGGACCTGAACAAAGCAAGTCCAAAGGATAATTTTCCTTTGCCAAATATCCACATTCTTGTAGATAATTGCGCAAAACATGAGATACAATCATTCATGGATTGCTATGCTGGGTACCACCAAATTCTAATGGATGAGGATGATGCAGAAAAGAAAGCGTTCACCACGCCATGGGGTACTTATTGTTACAGGGTCATGCCATTCGGTTTAAAGAATGCAGGGGCGACCTACATGAGGGCCATGACTACCATTTTTCACGACATGATGCACAAAGAGATTGAAGTATATGTCGATGATGTTATCATAAAATCAAAGACACAAGCTGATCACGTGTGTGATTTGAAGAAGTTCTTCGAACGGCTTCGAAGGTATGACCTTAAGCTTAATCCAGCCAAGTGTGCATTTGGGGTTCCGTCTGGGAAACTCCTCGGTTTTATAGTCAGACGGAGAGGCATCGAATTGGATCCATCTAAGATAAATTCCATTCGAGATCTACCACCCCCGAAGAACAAAAAGGAAGTCATGAGTTTGCTCGGGAGGCTGAACTACATCAGTAGGTTCATTGCTCAACTCACAACCACGTGCGAGCCCATCTTTAAGTTGCTGAAAAAGGATGCCGCTATCAGGTGGACAGACGATTGCCAAAAAGCTTTTGACAGGATCAAAGATTATCTGTCAAAACCCCCTGTACTGGTCGCGCCTGAACCTGGTAAGCCTTTGTTTTTATATCTATCGGTGATGGATAATTCCTTTGGATGCGTTCTGGGGCAACATGATGCAACAGACAAAAAGGAATAGGCAATCTATTATTTGAGCAAGAAGTTCACCAATTATGAGGTTAAGTACACCCTTTTAGAAAGAACATGTTGTGCCTTGACTTGGGTCGCTCAGAAGCTGAGACATTATCTTTTGGCCTACACTACTTATCTCATATCCAGAATGGATCCTTTGAAGTACATCTTCCAAAAGCCAATGCCCACTGGCAGGCTCGCAAAATGGCAAATCTTGCTCACAGAGTTTGACATCGTCTATGTCACTCGCACCGCGATGAAAGCACAGACATTGGCAGATCATTTGGCAGAGAATCCAGTTGATAATGAGTACATGCCACTTAGCACATACTTCCCAGACGAAGAGGTCAACTCAATAGAGGAAGTGGTTCCAGACGATCACCCTGTATGGAAAATGTATTTTGATGGACCTGTCAATATCAAAAGAGTTGGGATCGGGGCAATCCTCATCTCACCTATTGGACATCATTACCCTGCAACGGCCCGACTTCGATTCTTCTGTACCAATAATATGGCAGAATACGAAGCTTTGTATCATGGGTTTGAAAATGGCCATCGATCTGGATGTCCATGAACTATTGGTTATGGGAGATTCTGACTTGCTTATCCGGCAAGCCCAAGGCGAATGGGAGACTCGAGACATCAAGCTTATTCCGTACAGACAATGCGTGCAAGACTTGAGCAAAAGATTCAAATCCATCGAGTTCAGGTACATTCCTAGGTTTCACAACGAACTAGTCGATGCCTTGGCTACTTTAGCCTCGATGATCCCTTATCCAGGCAACGCTCATATTGATCCACTAGAAATCCAAGTTCGAAATCAACACGGTTACTGCAATACAATTGAGATAGAACCAGATGGTGAACCATGGTATCATGACATAAAACGATTCCTGAAAATGAGAGAATATCCAGAGCATGCCAAAGGAGATCAAAAAAGAACTTTAAGGCGGCTCGCCAGTGGTTTCTTCCTGAATGGGGAAATTCTGTACAAAAGGACCCCAGATTTAAACTTGTTGAGATGCATAGATGCTACAGAAGCAGAGCAGATCATGGGTGAAGTGCATTCGGGGGTGTGCGGACCTCACATGAATGGATATGTTTTGGCGAAGAAGATTCTGCGGGCGGGGTATTATTGGCTTACTATGGAGCGAGATTGCTTCAGTTTTGTTCGCAAGTGTCACCAATGCCAGATTCATGGTGATTTGATTCACTCGCCTCCTTCAGAGTTGCATCCCATGTCCTCTCCTTGGCCTTTTGTTGCTTGGGGAATGGATGTTATTGGTCCAATCGAGCCAAAGGCTTCAAATGGGCATAGATTCATTTTGGTTGCAATTGATTACTTCCCCAAGTGGGTGGAGGCCGTCACTTTGAAAGCAGTCACCAAGAAAGCAGTGGTAGACTTTGTTCATTCCAACATCATCTGTCGCTTTGGTATCCCAATAATACGGTTGCGCCAGTCCCAAGTCAAGTTTACAGAGTGTACCTCAAGTTGGTCTATTGACGAGTGGAGGAGGGTGACCACGTTTTCTTTTGTAATGTTTTTGGTGGCCACTGCTAGCTTGGCGAGGCCATCTGCCTTGATGTTTTGTGCTCGAGGTATCTGGTCGAGTCGACATTCATCGAATTCTGGTAGTAATTTATGAACTTCTGCCTGGTACTTTTATAGCCTCTATTCTTTAATTTGGAAAGTCCATGTGACTTGGTTGACCTACGAGTTGTGAGTCACATTTGAGGACAACTCGTCGTGCTCC
>NW_017674148.1:7840-81263 GCF_001879085.1 Nicotiana attenuata
ATCAAACTACTCAAGGCATCAAGGGATCAAGGCCACAAACCAACCACCACTTTGAAAACTCATAAATCTTTCTTTGTTTGAAGCAGGAACAAAGGGGTGCAGAATGGAAATTCTAACAGATGAACGTCACCAAACGTAAGCTTCTTAAAATCTCCATTTTTTCTCTTTTCAGCATGCATCACTATTGTTCACACCTCCCATTTTCGTAGCTTAACTCAGGTAGAATTTTTTCGCCTAGGGGGATCGAGCTCGTAGTTCCGAGTAGAAGTACTCTTCACTCAGGGTGTTTTACACAGCTTAACCCAGGTAGAATCATTTCGCCTAGGGGGATCCAGCTCATAGTTCCGAGTAGAAGTACTCTTCACTCAGGGTGTTTTACACAGCTTAAATCAGGTAGAATCCTTTCGCCTAGGGGGATCGAGCTCATAGTTCCGAGTAGAAGTACTCTTCACTCAGGGTGTTTTACACAGCTTAACTTAGGTAGAATCCTTTCGCCTAGGGGGATCCAGCTCATAGTTTCGAGTAGAAGTACTCTTCGCTCAGGTTGTTTTATGTAGCTTAACTCAGGTAGAACCGTTTCGCCTAGGGGATTCAACACTTTATCAGTAATACAAGGATACCAACCCATAATTACATTCCTTCCTAGTGATACAAGGCTCCTACCCCTGGCTACGTTTCCTTTCAGTAATATAGTGTGCTATAATCCACTGCCTTTGGTAACACAGGGTGCTACCCTGTGGTTGTGTATCCTCACAGAGCTAGTTTATATTACTGTCTTTTCCTTATTTCAATAAATTAAATAGTTTGTAGCTTTCTCTAATAACTCACAAAATTTTCCTAGTGCCAGACTGGGGCAGAAAATTTTTGTTCGTTTTGTTCGTCTTTGATGGCTTCGCAGGCTCTGCTGCACAGCCCAAGTGACGATTAAAGCTTGCAGTTTCAGTTTCTCATCAGAAGAAAGAAGTCCTTCGATCACACGATAGTCGGAGTTAGCTTTGATAATGTGTCGGCAACGCAACTTCTCAAATTTCATTTTCTCAAAATTCTGATCCAGAAAGCAAACAACCGAGATTGAGTCATAATCTCTTCTTTAAAGAGAATCAAGATCCAGTCTAAGCTCAACACAAGAGAGCAAGTCAAGAATCAAGATTTGACTCCAGAAGACACGTAGATAGGAATTTTGTACTCTTAGTTTCCAGACATATGTAGTGCTCTTCTCTTTTTCTTTTGATGTAAGAAGCAGTAACAGTAAGAGTAACAGAAACAACAGCAAGCAACAACAGTCTTAACTCCAGTGTCTGGTAGTCCCAGCTACCAAATTTTTCCAGAACTACACTGACCTGATTCCTTTATAGCCAAGGATATGTAGGCAACCTCAAAAGCAAAGTTCGGTCACTATTTTTCAAAATTTGCTTCCCTTGGAGTGATATGTGAGCAAAAATTAGCTATGGCATTCATTTGTCTTTGCACGAAAACTCTTCATGTTCTCGAGCAAAGAGGGGCAGCTGTAAATGCCTAATTTTTGCTCATGTATATTTTTTTCTCTTTCTTTACATTATAATTTCTAGAATTCTTATGTGTGTATTTTTAGGCTTTTAAATTAGATTATGTTAAATAATTTGATATGGGGGTTAAAGGATTGGACTAGTGTATTTTGACTAAAATTGAACCAAAATTGATCCAAAATTAGGAGCCCAAAGAGTCTACTGATCCGGTCCAATTGGGGCTCCCAGGAGATAGTCTAAACGACGTAGCTTTAGATTGAAACTACGTCGTTTTGGTTAAGTAATCAAGATCAAATCCTGGCCACCTATTTTCTTTGATCCAATGGTCCAAAATTGATGTCATTGGAAGTATATAATTTTAGAAAATCTGATTTTTTGGCCTTATTTTCCATACATGCCCAAGCCCTAGACCTCTTCTTCTCTCTTCTTTCTCTCCGCCGCCCAGAGCCGCCGCCGGGAATCGCCCACCGGCGGCGGCCAAGCTCCAAACGCCACCAAAATTTCACCCCCTCTTCGTCTCTTCCTCCTCTTCCCATATCCAAGCCCCAAATCCCTCGAATCCTTCTCAAACGCCACAAATCTTCAAAAGAATGAAACCCTAGCCGCAACTTTTTTCATAAATTCGAGAACATTGAGCCCATTTCTCCACTTAATTTTTACATACATAGATAGATCTCATCAAGGGCTACAATTTGGCATTGGTTTTAACCCGAAATTCCGGCGACCCCACTGCCGATCCGCCTCCGTCACAGCCACCCCTCAACCGCCACTGCCTCCCGTTTCTCTCTCCACCTCGGCCTCAAGCGAGTTTATGTTGTCGATTTTTATCGAAACTAGCATCCAATTCTCCGGAGTCATGGTTTCGATAATAATCGACATTAGACACTCGCTCGAGTCGTACCACTGCCTATCGCCATTGCCCGGATACTCGAGTATACGATAAAATCCTAGCTCCCTTTTTATTTTCTGATTTTTGCTTCTCTAATTGGGTTTAGATTCAGTTTGAATCGTATGTTTCTTGTCGATAATGAATTGCTCGTTTTGATCCTTGTCGATTCGATAGATCAAGTTCATTTTTTGCATAGTTGCTTGATTTTCTATTTGATTCAGCCATGAATCGTTCTGTGATCGCAAGATGAATCAGTTGTTTCCATACAGTTAGGTTCTGATTAGCGGCTATTAATAGTCGTTTATTTAGTTGTTGTTAGTCGTTGACGAATAATTAACAGTTCTCGTTTAAAATCTGTTTCGAGCATTAGTTTGTGAATTCATTTGTTTGTTCTATGTTTAGTTTGTACAAATAAATTTGTTTAATCTAATTAGTTTAAGTTTTTTCTGTTTCGTCAATCGTTAGTTGTGTGATTTGTTTTGGTTCAAAATCAATAGGGTGGTATTGATGTTGTTAAAATCTGAAATTGTTATAGGTATGATCATGACTTAGGGTAGTGGTAGCTTACTTTTGATTAGTAGGGTGGCTGAAATGACCTTTTGGCTCTTGCCATAGCATATTTCAGGCTGTCCTTTCACCTTTTGGACAACCTTTAGCACACAAATTTAGCCTCTTTTGGAGAGATTTTTGTTGAACCAAAATCTGTCCAAAAAGTTGGCTTTTCTTTGCCTATTTAAGGGCTGCCCTTTCTTCATTATAGGGGGGGAACACATTTAGATAACATCTTTAATAGTTGTTTGAATACACAAAAAGTTGAGAGAAAAATCAGCAGCTAAATATATATAATAGTAAGCTGAAATTGTGAGTTTGGTGAAGGTTTCTTAGAGTGAAAACTCTTTCAAAAGATAAAGTCTTTTAGAACTTGTTCTGGGGTTCTACTCTAAGATTTTCGGGCTGTTCAAACGTCCATCTTAGTGCTGTTTCCTTGCTGTCCTGCTGTTGTTTCTGCTCGCTTTTCACTTTTGCATCATATTTCCGCTCTTCAGGTAACTTTTGAACCTTTGTAATGCAGATTTTCATAGCAATAAACCAATATTGGAACCTGTTTTGACTGTTGGAGCAGAGCTGAATTCATTTGGCCATTTGTTTAAGTGTTTTAAGGTAGTATGCATGACGCAACCATGTGAATGTATAACTGCTAGCTTGAAATTGCTCCTTACATGTTAGCTGAAACACCACTTTATAGTTTTATTTAGTTATTAGAAAGATAAGCTACCATAGGCTTACCACAATGGATTGGATGTGAATATTTTTTCTTGTTTCGTTTAAATTTTGGAGTTCCAATATACTGGTAGGTTGTTTGAGTCTTTGCTATCATTATATCCCTTTCACATTTGATAAAAGTCTCATTTGAATTATGAAGCTATTTTATTAAAGGAGATAATCCCTTCGGCTATTTCTTTCTGTTGTGCCAGTTTAAGCAAAAGTCAGCATTTAGAAGTTTCCATCGATCCACTTTATAATTGTTAAGTAAAGGAAAAAATGAGTTTTCTTTTTTGTGAATCTTCCATGACTAGCATGTTATTAATTTAGAGTGTTTATTAGTATTTGAATAATAGAAGATAGCTTTTTATCAAGGTGAATGTCTTGGATTTAATTTTGACATATGGAATGCGAGTAAATTAGTAAAGAAATTAACGAGGCTACTGATTACTCTTGTTGAGTGAGTTGGGCCAAGGGAATAGTGATCACAAATGAAAATTAGATTTAATAAAAAAGGGGGCCACTTTAGATCTTCGGTATACATGGGGTTGGTCTTGAATCATAATGTATTGGGCCGGGTTTAATAAAATGCATATTGCCCAATGCCAATAAATAAGCTAGTGGCCCCATACTTTCTTTCAATAAGCTGTTGGCCCGTTCTCTTTATTCAACTGTTGGTGATTCCTCTAGTGGCTCATTTCCTCAAAACAAATAAAGGTTGTCCGAATTCATGTGTCGTATTTCTCAAATAATAAATTCGAATCAGTTTTTTATTAAACTAATTAACATAATTTAATTCGCTTTCTTAAATTAATTAATTTAAGCACTAAGCAACTAATAGGCGCGTTAAAATTTTTCATTCACTGGACTCGCTTGCGTAGCGTGATTTTTAGCATTCAATAATTTAATTCAATAATCTCATACTATTGCCATTAGTTTTAGTTAATCTTATTTAGTTATTCTTTTTTGTTAAAAATCGCGGATTCGCTCGCGCAGCGCGATAAGTTGACTTTTTAATAAATTTTCAAAAACTAATTCTTTGAATGTAGTATTTTCCCCAAAATAATGATGTACTAATAATCCTCGTCATGACTGCGGATTCGCGTGCGTAGTGCGGTTATGACAAAAATCAATAAAATTCATCTCGGTCGCACATTCGCTTGCATTGTGCAGTTAGGACGATTTTATTCGAATCTTACTATAATAATTATAATAAATAAAAGCTGATATAGGTAAAACATGAAAACCAAATAAAATTACAATTTTGTCCAAATTAATTCAAGCCAAGTTTTAAGTCAATAAAGCGACTGTGTTAGAACCACGGGACTCGGGGAATGCCTTGCACCTTCTCCCCGGTCAACAGAATTCCTTACCCGAACCTTATTTTCGCGGACCGATATAGAAGAGTCAAATCTTCCTTTGAATAGGGATTCAAATAATAGGTGACTTGGAACACCCAAAAAATCAATTCCAAGTGGCGACTCTGAACAATAAAATAATCCCTATTTCAAAATTGTCACTTTAATTGGAAAAACTCTTTAACCCATAACTATAACATAACCCATATATTCTTTTAGGGGGTGGAAAAAGGGGTGTGACAACTTTCTTGGTTACAGCCTTGTCAGATGCAGCCTCAACCCAATTGTGAAGTAGTCTATGGCCACTAAAATGAACCTGTGCCCGTTTGAAGTGGCGAGCTTGATCGGACCGATGACATCCATTCCCCAAGTGGCAAAAGGCCAAGGTGCACTTGTTGCATTGAGTTCATTTGGTGGTACCCGTATCATATCTGCATGTATTTGACACTGGTGACACTCGTGCCAGGTATATTCACACCCAAGCCCAAAAGTTGTGTCATGACGCTTTAGTTGTATCGGTTTGGTGATCCCCAGGAGATTCTTGTTGAGACCCTTGCCGGGTTCATACCCTGTCCATGAGAATATGCTTTCAATCTTATTACTCCACCATTTGTCTTTCTCAACTGCATTGACGTGCTCGATGCGATGGTACGTTTCTCTACCCGACTTCCTTCTGTTCTTGACAACCGGAACAGTTGGATTGGTGTAAATGGGATTACTTCCATCCCCGTGGATGATTACTTCCTGATGATCCCATTCGAACTTTACAGCCTGGTGTAGCGTAGAGGCTATGGCCCCAGCAGCATGTATCCACGGTCGTCCTAACAGCAGATTATATGTGGCATATATGTCCAATACTTGAAACTCAACGTCAAACCAAGTCGGGCCCATATGCAAGCATAGGTTGATTTCCCCAATCGTTGCCCTTTGGAACCCATCGAATGCTTTCACGTTCATAGTTCCTGCTCGTATCTCATGCAAACCTTTACCCAACCTTTTCAAAGTAGTCAGTGGACAAATGTTGAGACTCAAACCCCTGTCTATTAGGACCCTGGCGATGAATTTGTCCTTAAATTGTACGGTGATATGCAGTGCTCTATTGTGACTTAGTTCTTCTGGTGGCAGTTCGTCTTCATGAAAAGTGATCTTGTAGATCTCCAATACTTGCCCTACCATATTAGCCATTTCTCCACTAGTGATATTATTGGGTACATAGACTTCTTTCAACACTTTCATCAATGCATTCCTATGCGTCTCAGAATTTTGTAGTAGCGATAGAATGGATATCTGAGTAGGAGATTTGTTCAGATGATCAACCACAAAATACTCTCTTTCTTGCACCTTTCTCCAAAGATCATCCAGGCCAATTTCAATGATAGGCTGCTTGGGAGCGGCTTTTTTACTTGTTCCTCCCAAATGCTCGAGCGTGTAAACCCTACCAGTCTTGGTCATACCTTGTCCTGCACCGGTTTCTTCTATTTTCCCCTTTCCTTTCCTTCTCGCCTCTGCAGCATAGTCCCAGGGTATAGCTTTAGAGTGATAAGAGGGGTTAGGTGCTACCATCACAGTGAAGGGTGTGGTTACTTCCACCTCAAACGGGGTTGGTGCAGCTAAGGGCATTGTTACTTTTACCTCAAATGGAGTTGGCATGGCTATTTCAACCTCAATCGGTGACTGAATCTGCACTATAATAGGTGTGAGAGTAACTAGAGGTATTTTAGGTTCATCCCCTTCACGAATGAGTCCAATTCATCCTTCCGGATCCCATTCTTCATCAGTTTTGATCACATTTAACCCCTTGCCCCTGTGATCCGGGAGAGGGTTGTTGGGACATTTGGTGTGACCTCCTTTTCTTGTATAACCTTGGTGTCAATCAGCCTCTGGATCTTATCTTTCAAAGTGCGACATTCATCAATAGTATGACCCTTCACGCCCGAGTGGTAGGCACATGTCTTGTTTGAATTAACCCACTGGGAGGAGTTTTTCATGGCAACGACAGGAATAGGAGTGACATAACCGACGGCCTTTAGTTTCTCATACAACTGGTCGATGGGTTCATCAATAGGAGTATATTGTTTGGGTGGTCTATGGTCGAAGTTTTGTTTGGGTTTTTGGTAGTTTTGGCAGGCCGGTGGTGGTGAATGGTAATATGCAGGTTGGATGTTATAAGTATGGTATGTGGAGGCTGGTTGTTGATAGCTAGGAGGTGAAGGCTGATATGTGGGTGGTGGGGTTTGGTATGTAAGAGGAGACTTCGGACCTTGGGCTACCATTACTGCACCAACTTCTTTCTTTTCAGATATACCTCCTAACTGCAGTACTTCGTTTGTAGCTTGGAGTGCCTCAAAGTTTCTCACTATTCCGCTTTTAATTCTTTCTTCTATTCTTTCTCCCAATTTGATGATGTTGGAAAATTTATGGTTTTCAATAACCATCAACCTCTCATAATATTGCGGTTCTTGAGCTCGGGCGAAGAACTTGTTCATGTTCTTCTTCTAGTGCTGGTCTTACTTTTGCAGCTTTTGATCTCCATCGGGTAGCATACTCGCGGAAAGTTTCCATGGGCTTCTTCTTAATATTCTGAATAAAAAGGACGTATGGCGCATTTTCTATATTGAACCTGTACCGATCCATAAAATTTGATGTCATGCTCACCCAGTTAACCCGTTCCTTTGGATTTTGACTGATGTACCAAGACATGGTGTCTCCATTGAGGCTTCTCATGAACAGCTTCATGCGGATTCTTTCATCTTCACCAACCTCTACGAGCTTGTCACAATATGTTCTCAAGTGTACCTTTGGATCACCTATCCCATCGAACATTTCGAATTTAGGAGGTTTGTAACCCTCTGGTAGTTCTACGTCCGGCTTAATACACAAATCTTCATAATTTAGACCTTCGATGCCTTTACCGCCTTCAACACCCTGGACTTGACTAGTAACTTTCTTAAGTTCTTCCGCCATGTTCTTGATGAGCAGGTCCTTCTTGGTAGATTTAAGTATGTATAGGGTTTGTTGTGGAGTGTGGGGTAAGGTTTCCACGTATATGGGGTTGCTTTGATGGACTCCGGGAATTTAGGCGTAGTGGGGGTCATTGGTTGAGTTTTGGGATCAGGGGTAGGTTGTGGTGCATTTTGAGGAGTGTGGTAGGTGGTGGTTTGTGAGTACGGAGTCGGGTGGTGATGATGTTGTGGAGGGGTCGGTACTGGTGGAAGATTAGGATTTTGAGGAGGTGTGGCGTCGATGCCCCCTTTTTCTCGCGAAATCGGGTTTATGACGTTTGGGCGGACAACTCATTTCCTTTTGGGAATTGGGTTTACAATTGAAGAGTCTCCACCTAATGATTTAGTGCATTAGGACACTAGAAAAAAATTAATATAGAAAACCAGAGTTTAGGTAAGGGCTAGAAATTATCTCGAGGGGAAGGTGTTAGGCACCCCTCAAGATCCACTAGTGTGGTTCCCGGCCATGCTATAATTGTGACTTTAAGTGCAAATGACAAGTAAACAAGCAAGAATAACAAATACAGGGTAGTTTTCACGTAATGGTTGCAAGCAATTAAAATAAAAGAAGTTAAAGAGGTTGAAGTTTGGGAAGTGAATAGTTTGAAATTCTGAAAATAAACAAGTAAAGGGGACGGGATTTGCACATAATTTCTGCGAGCAATTAAGTTAAAGAAAAGAAAGTTTCGGGAGGAAAGCAGTTTTAAAAGTTCTGAAAATAACCAAGTAAAAGGGAAGGGGGCCCTAAGTTAATAAATAATATGGATCACCCTACACAACACCCGGTAACCATTTATACACGTGGTGTTATCGCGTGGTCATCATATCCATATCTATCCTTTCCCACCCCGTTAAGGTATTAAACGTGGAATGGTCTCGTTTTCCTATTGCATGCTACTACCCGCCCCAATCCTATCAGTCCCGGAGGTATTTAGGACTACTAGTCCTAAAGGGAAGGGAAATTTGGCTTTTGTGGTTTAAAAGGATAAAACTCTAAGGCGACAGTCAAAACACATATGTAACAGATATGGGGAAAAACACACAATAAATAGAAAGGCTCAGACAGGCCTCCTCACTTAAAGACAGATTGTTTAGCATGTCTTGCACGTACTGGTTATGGTCTGAATTAAACTTAAAGCATTAAGGCAGGCTGATTTATCACATATTTTCAGATAAGAAGTCCGAATTAGGCCTGCCTGCTGGTTATATTTATCAAAGACTGGTGTAGTTGATTATTTACCTAATGGCTTGCCTAGGTGAAACCTATAGGCATGATATCTAATAACCCAGGAGTACACTGATTTTAAAGAAGGCTTGCTGATTATAGAAAAACATAAGTTCTGCAGGTATTGAGTATCGTTACCACTGATTTTAGACTTGGAGACAATTCAGATTCAGTTGATTACTCCTATAGGCATGCTTTCTAAGCGTGGTTGGTTTTAAAACATTTATAGAAATGTAGGAGTCCTATAGGCATGGTATCTAGAAGGCAATTTGTTATTTAAACCTACAAACTGTTTGCCTAGTGATAGATGTTTATACGGAATTTAAGAGATCCTATAGACAGGTTCTCTATATGAGATGCAAAAATGCAGAATCCTATAGACATGTTCTCTATATGAGATGCAGAAATGCAGAATCCTATAGACATGTTCTCTATATGAGATGCAGAAATGTAGAATCCTATTGACATTGTTCTCTATATGAGATGCAAAAATGCAGAATCCTATTGACATTGTTCTCTATATGAGATGCAAAAATGCAGGAACTATTGATGTGATTTCTATGTATGAAAGACAGAACTTATAGACATGATTTCCAAAATGTAGAAGTGCCGAAAAAACCTTTAGGCAGGATTTCGAGAATGCAGAAATGAAAGCAGGATACGATTGCAGAAGTAAATATCTAAGAGCATGATGTTTAACCTTATGCATACATGAGTGACCCTTCCCTTTTCACTAAAACCCCCATAAGTTATTACAAACTAGAACGAATCAAGAAGAGTAAAATTACATCAGAAATTAGAGTACAACCAAGGAGAGCCTAATTCAGACTCCAGGTCTGAAATATGAAATAAACCAACTCCAAAGATCCAATTTCCAAAGCCTTTCTCATTTTTGGGTGTGTCAGAGTTTCCAAGAGCCTCATGAACTCCGGGCAGTGCTTACACCCAAATTCATTACAGAATTGAATTATAGTGCAGTGTGGAGGCCAGCCCTCAAATGTCCAAGTTCAGAGGGAGCTCGAGGTCCCAAGGCAAGGCTCATAGGAAGGGGGCAGAACTTAGAATCTAAGAGTGAGTGTAAGTGCAAAAAGGGATTTAGGGGAAAGCCAAGACAGGATGGTGGTCATACCCAGCAATTGGAAGTGCTGGCACACCCCAACCAGCCTGTTAGCCACATTGTTTGGGAGTTAGGATCCTTTAAAGGATCAAGCACAGACATGAACAACAATTTGGATGCTGCCATGCCTGAACCTTAACTCAAACACATAGAGGGGAATAGGGGTATTGGGATTCACAACAGAAAACAGATGCAAAGAGGACATCATACATATTTAACACTAAGCATAGACAGCGAAGTAGACATGGTGATAGAAGCTGTGAAACAAACACATTGGGATGAGGTTGAAACTTAAATTAGAACACACCAGTTTTAGGGAAACAAGAAAGTAAAAGCAGTAGCCTTGTAAAGCCAAATTGCAAGCAAATAGTCAGAATATCTCAGAAGAGAGTAGAGTGTTGAGTGAAGTGTAAGAGTATTGAAATTGAAAGTAAGTAATGTGTTTTAGAGTATTGAACTCAAGGTGTCTTAAAGTGATGAAAGATGGTGCCCTTTATAGTGCAGAAAGCAAGTAAGAAAAAGGTAAGAAAATAGTTTTGAAATCAATTACATAAGGTCTCCCTTTAATTAAGGGATTCTGATTTCAAACGGGCAAAATAAATAAGGAAAGAATTTGATCAAAATCTTTTCCAAAGTAGTACAAGAAGGGCAAATACACAGAAACTATTTAAGGAAAGAGTTTGATAGCAACACGGTTTGTGCAAATAAGAAAAGGCAATCAATCAACAACCAGTAAAAATCAGAAATTGAGTTTTGGTATGAATGAATCTAACCAAAAAAGGTGAAGAAAGGTTTAATTACAGAAAATCAGTAACGATCAAGCGAACCTTATTAAAAGGAATTTTGAATCAATCACAAATTGGCAAAACCTTTTTTGAAAGAAGAATTCCTCATATATAACGCATACAGACATGTCAAACATGAAAGAACTGTCATGCTAATTAGAAAGAATCTAGTATAGAAAAGTTCAGAGTCACAAACAAAGAGGCTCAAATTCAGTACATTGACTCAGACTTGGTTTGAGAGAATCCAGGGCTCCATAATAGAACCCTAGTCCACACACAAGATCAAACTCGCCAAAAACCCCAAATCCTAGGGTTTTCAACTCGAATAAGATGCAGAGACGAGAAGACAAATAACTGAAACAGGCTCAGAGGTCTCTTTCAGAGACTCATGAGAAAACAAATAGGTAAAATAGCAGGTTCGCTAGTGAAAAAGCTGATTTGAAGCATAAAGAACATGTTTTAAGAAAAGCTTGGAACTTAAACAAGTTCAGAAGACAAAGAGGTAGTATAAACTTATGGAAACAATGGATGAAACATGTTTAGAAAGAACTCAAACAAAGTCCAGAAGAAGGCAAATAAAGAACTAAGAGCTTAGTAGAAAATACAGTAAAAGAACACAAGGGTAAACGAACACATAAGATAAACGTGTGAAAGCATGATATAGAAACCAGTAGAAGAAAGAACGGAGCACAATAGAAGAATATGCATAATAAGGCAAACATAAGAACATAGGAGAAGGACATGCGAGGTAGAAAAGAGAACATATAAGAATAGCATAGATAGATTCACATAAAGAAAAGAAGAAGAAGAGTCAGAAAACATTTTAAAACTTTTTCAGAAACCCTAAATCGAAGAGAAACAAACATTGAAAGAAAAGATTGGGGAAAACATTTTAAAAACTCCAGTAGAACACAGATATAGCATAGATCTAAGAAAACAACCAGAGAAAACCTCGAATTGCTTAGGGTTTCAGAGAAACCCTAGAAATGAGAAAGGCTTGGAAGAAAGTTCGATCTTGAGTCTGAGAGGTCAGAGATAGGCTCCTGATGCTTGGATACGCCGGAGCGAGGCCGGAGAGGCCTCAAAGCCATGGATCTGAGAAGATTTGAAAGAACACCATCGAGGTCAGACCTCGAAACTTCGAACACCCAGGGTTTAAAGGTGGAGGGGGGTGAGTACAGGCCATCCATGGCCTGAGAAGCCATGGATTCCGGTGAAAGTGCGGTTGAAAAGGGGAGAAGATGACTAGGGTTCCGAGGAACCTTCGAGAGAGTTTTGGGAGAGGAGAGTGTTTGAAGGTGGCTGAGAGATGGAAATGAGGGGATTAGGGTATGGTCAGTGGATTAAAAATAGTAAGGGGTGATCGTGGCCGTTGATCAAAACGATCAACGGCCCGGATTAAAAGAAAAGGCCAGGCGGGTTAATTGGTTGGGTCGGAGGGTCGGGTTACAATTGATATTGGGCCGGTCTGATTGGGAGTTTAGGATTGGGTCAATTGGAGGGGTCAATTTGGCTATAATTGAAATAAATTGGGGCTACCTATTAAATATCCAGTTTTTCCTTTTTATTTTATTAAAAATAGTAAAAATAGTTTGGTTGTTGATATGCCTTCCATGCTTAATTGATGACTTCTATATGTTGTAAAGACCTTGTGAAAGAAATTGTGATCTTGAAACTTCGTGGAGCATTGGCTCGGGTCAAAATAAAAATTGTGAGGGTTTATGAGATAAGTAACTCTTTGGAGCACTGGNACTGCTAAAATGGGCAATATATATATATATATATATATATATATATATATATATATATATATATATATATATATATATATATATATATATAGTATTTTGAAAGTATTTTGCATATAAAAATATATAGGAAAAAATTGGGTATCAACATGTGGCATATTAATGAGGTGCGGGAGGATTTTGTTGGTTTTGTGTGTTCTGGGGAAGTGCAAGGTTTTGGGAGTTTTGATGGTTGACGTCGAGGACGTTCAGGGTAAGGGAAAGGTTTGCCATGTTTCGGACCTGCTCAAGTTCCCCTTGTAGCTCCAGTATCTTCTATTCCAACCGTAAAACCAACTCATTCTGTGCCGGAGTACTCCGACCATCAGAAGTCTTGACATTCTCTACATTCATAGTGTTGTCTTTCTTGATACCACTCGCATCATCCATTCTAGCTTTTCCCTTGCTTTTAGGATCACTTGGAGGAGGAGGAGGTGGAGGACCTCTAGATCTGGTATGATATGCTAATGATGCCAGTATGCATGAACCAACCTAAGGGGATGGGAATAAACAAATAAAGAAAAGAAGAAAACAAAAAGGTAAACAAGTCAGTAAGGAGTATTAAAAGGACGTTTGCGGTTTTTAAACACATATTACAGAATTATAAATTCGCGTCCTAATTTGGGTACCTCATTATGCTCGAGGTAGGCCTAAGCGACATATAGATTTGGAGAAAATTGATGCCAATAACTGTGTCATTTCATTAATATAATAAATAAACCAAATCGCTACTAAACGACAATAACGATAAAGAGTCACTAATGGCATATGCCTTATTACAACCAAAGCCTAAAACGAGTCTAGAGAGCAAGTAAAAAAACATCATTCCTAATCTATTTGGTCCCAGATGGACCTTCTCCATGTTTGGCGTTCTTTGCTCCATCAATCATATTCCCCAGGTCCCGTATGTCCAACAGCAAATAGGCACTTGCTAAGAGCCCTCCTTCATTGCCATCTATGTTTTGACAGCCTGCAACCCTATTTCTCATATTCCCTTCAAGCTCCATCAACCCCTACTCTAAATATTCCAACCTCTTTGTTGACTTAGTAGCGATTTCTTTCCACTCGTTGATTGCTTCCATATCAGCTTTATGATGTTCCAAATGCCTAGCTTCAGACTCAAAACCCTTTTGCGCAACATCCCGTATTCGACTTGTGCCTCAACAACGTCGTCTATAACCCTATTATTTAGATTAATTCCTGGCTTGACATCCCCCGCCGCTATATCATCTACCGACCACGATGGATAGAAGTGCACATGGCTGGCATGATACCGATCTGGCTCGATGGTATCTTTATCTATAATGATCTTTTGATGCCACATGTGTTGTGCCTCGAACTTGAATGGAATGGCATTCCCCTGGAAGTCTGCTTTGAATTGAACCATTTTGGAAACTCGTGGTATAACTGTTTTCTCCCAGCTTGCCTCATAACTCTTATAGGAGAATAAGGATAGATCCGCCTCAATCCGATTAGAACTAGATTAAGAGTATCTCTCGATCTGATGATGAATTCACTGCTAGGGAACCACTCGAACATCCAATGTACCTTGTCATCAGTCCGATTGTTGAAGAAGTGTGCCCAACTCACAGCGTTTCCTGATTGCGCAAACCTGTTTGGGATGAAACCCATTCTCTTCGGATGCTGATAGGCTATGTGGTCATTCCATGGTCGTCGCGGAAATTCTTGACGGTATTCTCCCCTCTGAAGGTGTTCCAACAACCATACTTGCAGCAACAGATAAAAATGTTTGTGCACTAAAATGATTAAAACTAATTACTTAACATTATAGAAATGTAAAAAGTCATTTTATTCATAAATAATGTAATTATACATTAATATGGGCTATTATTGCAAAAATATACAATTAGCCCTAAAATGCAAAAATGTAATTATAAAAATGCACTGAAGAATATTTAAACATCATGTTGGTATAAATGATAGGCTTATATAATTAAATCATCATAAAAATAATTTATAGGATAATTACTGAATATTTATATAATAAAATGCTGAAATAAATTGATTCAAAGTCTTAAAAAATTATGGAAAATTATGAAAAATACTTGTATATGCTAATAAACCAAATGATGATGCATATGCACTATTTTAAAGTGTATATATATATATATATATATATATATATATATATATATATATATATATATATATATTTAAAATATGAGGAAAAATTAGGTATCAATAGTACTAATTTACCTGCTCGGCCATCTCAGCATGCTCCCTCGAAGCCGCTTCTAACTCGTCCTGGAGCTTCTCACTGAGAAGCTTGTAGGCGTCTCTCTTCTCAGTAAGCTCCCGAACCTCGGCCTCGTGTTAGGTTAACTCCTCCCAATAACGGAGGAAAGTCTCATGGTGTAGTGCCGAGGCCTGCAAGCATAAAGGAACGTGTTATGGTTATTTACAACTTTAGGTTTAAAATACATAATAAAAAAGACACTCGAAGTTACCCGATTCAACGTGTGTTGAGATTCATTGAATAGGGAAGGACGCTTCCACCTTGTCCATCACAGCCTGGTCCTCTTCGGTCACCAAACATCGAAGATAGCTAGCAACCCCCACGGGGGCAGAGAAAACCCGGGCATCCTCCGAGATAGAGAAAACTATTGACCGTTTTCGGTCAGGATTAACACTCGGGGCCAGGAACCGATCCACTAACTTTGGGCTCGAGGAAGACCCACTAGCTTCCGGCGATGGTACCTTCTTTGGCACCGGTAAGTCACCAAACCCAGTGACGTCCTTCGAGGCGATAGATTCTAAGCCATCTAAGAAGTTGTTGATGTCTGCTGCCCCCTGAAACCTCTCATGAGAATGACCTTCTAGCATACCGGCCGCATTGATCATAGAGTCGGAGAACAGAGGAGACATGGCAAGGTCAATCGCCCCAAGAGCATCTTTTGGGGCATTTTCCTCTGCTTGTGGAGTATCAGCACCGGTCTCCCTCTCGACCTCTAGCTCTAGGCGGAGTGGAATCACCCCCTTCTGGTTCGGGAGCTTTGGCTAAAGCTCTCTTAGTGACCTCCCCGAGTCGAGACGGTTCAATTTCAGCACCCGCTGGTTCGGAGGCCTCCTGTATCGTGACAACTGCCCGCACGCGGGCCACTAGCTTGAATTTATCGTCTTCTTCTTCTTCAGACTCATCCCTTAGCCGGTGGACTGAGTCCGAGGGTAGAGAGCCCATTCTTCCTTAGGGTCTGCGCGCCAGCCTCCTCTTTGGTTTTTTCTTCTCGAGGCCCTCTTCCTTTTTATCTCATCACCCTGCCTCGGAGCAGGGGACTCGAGAGGAATATCCTCATCAACGGATGGAGGCCTCATAGCAACATCTTTGGGGAGACCTATCAAAGAAAACAAAACTGATAAGAATTCGACAGCGCAAGGAGGAAATCAAACAGTATCAAATTAGAAAAGAAAAATTACCATGATTACGGGGCTCCCACAGACCCTTCGATAGTTCGCTCCAGGCGCGCTTGGGATATGGTCTGTATGACACAAGGTCCTCGACCCACTCCTTGAGTCGAGGAACTGCATCCGACATTCGAGCCATAACTGCACCACAAAAATACCGATAAGAAGGGAGGGAAGGGGAGAAACAATAAATAAAATCTTTAAGGTGAAGTTATACTTACGCTTCATGTTACATTTCTTGGGAAATGGCATGTCCTCGGCAGGGATCAAGTCTGAGGTCTTCACTCGAACGAATCGGCCCATCCAGCCTCGGTACCGATCCTCATCTATACTCGAGAATAGGTCCCTACTGGCCCGACGAGCAAGTTTGATTAACCCCATTCGATAAAGTTGGGGACTGTACAGGCACATAAGATGATCGAGGGTGAAGGGACAACCCTCGATTTTGTTTACAAAAAACGGAGATGGATCACTATCCTTCAGAAAGAGGGGTGAATTTGAACGAGGGTCACCTCAGTACCTCTTGTAGAAGGCAATAATGACCGGGTCTAAGGGACCCATTATGAAGGGGTAAGTGTAAACACTTAAAAAACCCTCCACGTAGGTAGTAATTCCTTCCTCAAGCGAAGGCACCACCATGTGCTTGTCGGCCCAGTTGCAATCCTCTTTGACCTTGGAGAGGAGATCATTGGTGATTGAACATATGTATCTCTACATCGGCTCGCATCAACCAGGTACCGAGGAAGTTTTTACGACCTTGAAATCAGCACTGGTCGAGCACCCTCCAGGAACGAACTCTTCAGGTGTGGTTTCGCCGTAGTCCCGTCGCCGGCGGGTCGTGATGAAGAGGCGGACATCTTTTGTGGTAGAGTCTTAGAAGTTTTCGCTATTTTAGAGCAGATATGAAGAAGAGGAAATTAAGATGGTACGCTTAGCGGTTTACAAAGGGTTCAAGAAATCTAGGTACAAAAGTTGGAGAGTGAAGAGATTTTTGAAGAACAAGAATAGAAGAAGCTTTAAACATAAAGTTTGAATGAATGAAAGTTGGGATATTTACAGTCTGCTGATGATGGTTCAAAACCCGTAGTGGACTACCAACAACTGACACGCATTTAATGCCTTGGTAACATGACCGACAAGACGTTTTACTAACCGTTTGTCGCTTACGCCATGATCTATCAAAGCGGGGTTCGCAAGTTCATATTGTTTCTCGTCATCTTCTCTCCGAAAAACGAGGGGACTATTTGTATACGATCGAAACCGAATTCGCCTATTGTGTGACCAATGTAGACTGAAACGTGACAGGTTAAGGCTCAACCTTGGGTTATAACAAACCATGGTGCGAAGTTAAATCGTTGAGCTCATGACCCCGGGACTAAACAAGATCGAGACCAAACAAGATCGAGGTAAATTTGCCGAGCCAAATAACAGAAGGCCGAAATATTTATGATCGGTTGGAGATCACGGTGGAAATCTCGGCACGTATCAAGGAGAGGCCGATTAATTAGCAAATCATGAGATTTTTTTTACCTTGCATAGAATTACATCAAGAGTAAGACACCCATATTAGGTCTGATCATTTGTAACACACATTGTAATACACAACACAAAGCAATATACTGTTATTTCTAGCCCTTATCATCTTGTTATTCTGTTCTTACATCAGTTCAGGCATTTCTTGGTTCGAGGGTGATAGAACTCGAAGGCTAAGGCTATTCAATTTGTGTGGTTAGCATTTATTCTCTTATCATCAATTTCAATATCAATTTGTTCTCTTAATTTGTATCAAGTTATATCAAGTATCCTTAAAACCGCGTATAAATTCAATTGTTATCCGATTTTGAGGGTAGGCTGTGGTTGCATTAGAATGGAAGAAATTATCGGACAACACACATATAAAATAGAGGGTGGAGACAAACTATCCTTTGAAAATTCCCAAGAATCTGATGACATTGAACCAAACAAAGATTTTGACTTTTTCCCCTTTTTTCCATCTGCGGATTTTGTAAAAACATCATCTTTATTCGAATGAACCTTTGATTTTGTTTGTTTTTGAACAAACCTATGTTCCAAATTCACCTCAAAACCCTTTTCCTCAACTGGGGTTTTTGTAAAAATATCATTTTTAACATTTTCTTGATCCAAACCATGTCCCAAATTCACTTCTGAACCCTTTTCCTCAACTGAGGTTCCTTCAATTTTCTCATTAACATTATCTTCATTACTTTTCTTGATTTTAGGGAACTCCGGAATAGAAACTTCTGGAACTTTTTGTGAGAGTATCTGGTTTTGAGGATGTTGTTGGAAGGGATTTGAGTTTGCGAAAGCGAGTTTCGAGCTGAGTAGGGAGGAGAGAGTCAGTAAAAACAGAGCAGTTTATAGCAACAACTTGTTCAGGGACAGATTGGTCCATTGCTTGAGATTTGAGAAAGTAGATTCATTTACTGCTTTTTCATTGTCGCTATCATCAGAAAGAAAAGAGAAATCTGCCATTTTCTAAAGTGAGGGGAGAAGTAGAAGAACCCATAAAACTAAGCTGATTTTTCTGCGCAATTGAAGTGGTGTAATTGGGAGATGTTTTTCCATAGGCTTTTTAGGGGTTACATCAGTTGAGCTTCTTTCATTGCTATAACGGCTAACTCATAATTTTGGAACGTTATATTCGGGAGTCCAAAAGTCTCGGAAGGTGTGACCCATCATTTGATGCTATTTCCAATTCTTGTTTATTGATTTGTTAGTGTTACAAGCCTAGGGGTGTGATTGTGTTAGGTTACTCTATTTATATGTGTCGGTTTGATTAGAATTTTTTATTTTGCAACCAAGTTAGTTTTGTTAGTTTACTATAGTTAATTATTTATAAGTCAAATTTTGTAACGAGCCAATCGGTCGTTTTGAGCATTTGTATTTCGTTCGGCTGTTTGAAGACGTAAGTATTTTCATATGATTTATTATGACTAGTGTGTATCGTCAGTTTCGGTTTTCGGGTGATTCAGAATTATTTGGAAGAATGATTTTCATGTTTGAAGCCTTAAGTTGGAAGAGTTGACCAAGTTTGACTTTTGTGTATTTGACCTCGAATCGGAGTTTTGATGGTTCCGTTAGGTCTGGAAAGCGATGTTGGACTTGGGCGTATGGCCGGATTTGCATTTGGATGTTTCTAGAAGGTTTCGGCACTAATTGGCGAAAGTTGGAAATTTAAAGGTTAGAAATGTTTGTAAGTTTAACTGAGAGTTAACATTGATGATATCGGGTTCAAATTATTGTTCTGGGAGTTGGATTAGATTCGTTATGTCATTTGGAACTTGTATGCAAAATTTTGGGTTCACTCCGGATTGGTTAGGCTTGAATCGGACGCTTGATTCAAAGTTGGAAGTTTATGAACTTAAGAGATTTATCTTGATCGACAATTCATGAATTTGATGTTGTTATGTGTTATATGAGTCCTCGAATAGGCCTGTGTTATTTTTTGGGACTTGTTGGTATGTTCGGACGGGGTTCCGAGGGACTTGCGTGAGTTTCGAGGTGGTTTTGGGCCATTTTCAACTGCTGGTTTTTGGCTACAGGGGTGTACATCGCGGTTGCGTTGAAATGGTCATTATCGCATAGGGTAAAAACTGTCCTGGAAAATTTCGCAATCGTGATCGCGAGGTTGGTGACCGCGATCGCGAAGGGTACCTCTAGAACAATGTATAAAGTACTCTATTTCGAAGGTTTTGGTCACTTTATCATTTTTGAGCTATGAAGCTCGGATTTGGACGATTTTGGAGGCAATTTGCGCCACATGGATTGGGGTAAGTATTTTCTACTCGGTTTTGATTACGTTTCATGAATCTATCTTCGATTTTGGCATTTAGATTATGAATTTTAAAGAGAAATTGCGGGGTTTTGTCTAAACTTTTCTAAAGTGAATTTTTGAGTTTTGAAATATCGATTCGGAGTCGGATTTGAGTGAAATTAGTATGGTTGGACTCGTAATATTTTGGTTGGCTTTGGGCTTTTGATTAATGATTCAACCTTTATAAAAGGGGTTGGTTTCCTTTGGTATTATTTGATAATTTTGAGTTGCTTTTGGCTTGTTTCGAGCCGTTTGGAGGTTGAAACACGCGGGATGGTATTTCTAGAGTATTATTTGGCTTGCTCGGTATTGGAATTGGCTTATTCGAGGTAAGTAACACTTCTAAACTTAGTATAGGGGGTATAAATCCCTGAAATACGTGTTATATGGTGGGTGTTGGGGTGAAGAAGATGCTAGGTGACGGGTGTGTTGGCGTGCACCGTGGTAATGATGGCTCGGATGATTTTGTGGTACTGTCTAGTTATCTAGTTTCGTTTATATTTGTGTAATTCCTATGTGTTAAAGTAATTGAGTTGTGATCCATGTTAGATGTGCTTATTCTGTTGGGACCCACTGAGGTCATTTCTGCTGTTCAGTTATTTTCTTAAGTTGCAATTTTGTGCTCAGTCACATTTATTCATTGCATATCGTATCTCAGTCTCTGTTATCATTTATTGTTACATCGTGTTATCATTGTTTGAGCTGATTGGAATGAGATTTGTGAGCCCGATATACTGGAGAAATTGATGATTGAATTGGGGCGTGAGAGCTGGATTATGAGCGATATTTATGGGATCGGGCTGCACGCCGCAACAATTATTTATGGGATTGGGCTGCACGCCGCATCAGGCTTTATTGACTCATTATGGGATCGGGCTGTATGCCGCAGCTTGCCATGTTGGCTTATACTAGCGATTGGACGGGATCCGCCCCTCCAGAGTCTGACATACCAGTAGTGAGCGTAGGTACCGAGTGATTGAGCGTGATGAGTAATTGAGTGTGATGAGTGATTGAGTATGATGAGTGATTGAGTATGATGAGTGGGAGTGGGAGTGTGACACAGTGAGATCGAGCATTCTGAGAGTGAAAGTACATGAGTTTATCACTGTGATGCATTACATTTGACATGAATACTTGGAATGTAGGCATAGAGATGCATTTTCTCATGCTATAAGGTATTGTGACATTCATGACTTGACATGCATATTGACATGTAGGTATAAAAATGTACTTTCCTCACGCTATCTGATAATAAAACATCTTATCGGTTGTTGAAAGGTTTTGGAAAAAATCACAATTTCCTTATATACTCACATTTTAGTGATTTCGGTAAAAGATTTAGATTTTACTGTTATACCTGAAAAACATGCCTATTTTCCGTAACTGTGAACGAGTTGAGCATAATATCTTTTAGTTATTACTTGTACTATTTTTATTATATTGTTACAAGTTGTTCTTGGCTATTGGTGTTGGACTCTGACCTTTTCTCCAAGCTTGTCAATGCTTTCAACCTAAGGTTAAGTTTGTTATTTATTGAATATATGGGATCGGTTGTACTCATACTACACTTCTGCACCTTGCGTGCGGATTTTTGGAGCTGATGTTGCCGCGTATGGTGGGAGCTGGCATTAGAGATGTATCTGTGTCCCGGTTATAGCTTTAGATTTATAAATCTATTTATGTACATCTTGAACAGATGCATTTATTTCATACCAGCTTTGTAAACTCTAAGTCTTAGAAGCACATAATTTGTACTACTAATCCTTGAAATTTTATATAAAAGTTCACGTATTTCATCATTTATTTTCTCAGTAAAGCTCATTTGAATTGGACGCTAATTGGCTTACCTAACGGGTTGTGTTAGGTGCCATCACGACTAGTTGAATTTTGGATCGTGACAAATTTTTTAATCTCAATTTACCTAACCAATAAAAATGGGATCTTTTTAATCTCAATTTCATAAGATTTTTTTTTTATTTTCTATGTTTTTTGATATTTTTTGTTTTTCTATGTAAAGCATCTTACAATAATATTTGTTTGATTTTTTTGAAATACAATGTAAATTCTCCTTTTATTTCATACCATCATACCTAATTCAGTTTATTGTAATCAATTACACACAAAACTATCGACCACAAAGTTACAAAAGTGAGAGAAATTCATATCACACATTAAAAACTTCAATATTTAGAATTCAACAACTTAACCTTGTTATAGATGAATTGACAGAGTTTCTTGACAAAAAAATCAGCAATAGATCTCTTTTATACGACCAAAGCTGTAAGCCTAAGAAGCTACCATGATAAGTACTTAATAACATTAGGGGTGTAAAGAAAATTTTAGTTTGGGCTTTATTTAAATTGTGCGACATATATGATTCTTGGGCAAAAATTGTAAGCCAAAACGTGATGTTAAAATGTATGACAAAGTTAAAGAGAATTTATAAATTACACTACAATAAATATTTATATGTATAAATAATATTTAAAAATATATACATATATTATCAGATTAATTTAATAAGATTTGAATTTTTTTAATTAAAATCAAACCAAACAAGTTGTGAAACTTTTGGGATCCAAATGTCCTTTCCCCAAAATTTGAGTGTAGAAATTAATTGATTTACTAGGAAAGAGGAAGGAATAATGGGAAGAAAAGAAATAATTAATGTTTCTTCCTGCAAACAAACCACAGTGACATGAATTTGTATACTTCGGTTGATGTGCAGACTGTGGTGCAATACCATAGTAGAGAAAATGATAACTTCTCGTGCCACTGTCTGTGATTCTTTATCATTTTCCTCAATATCTTCTTGATATTCTTGTTGGCGGCTTCTATAGCTCCATTCATCTGAGGCCTGTAGGCTGTGGAATTCTTGTGTTTGACCTTGAATGTTTCGCACATAGCTTTTATCAAGTCGCTGTTGAAGCTGGAGCCATTGTCAGTAATGATTGAATCTGGAATTCCGAATCGACAAACAATACGGTCGCGGACAAAGTCTGCCACGACTTTCTTAGTCACTGCTTTGTAAGATGCTGCTTCGACCCATTTGGTGAAATAGTCGATGGCTACTAGGATAAACCTGTGTCCGTTGGAAGCAGCATGCTCGATTGGTCCGATAACGTCCATTCCCCAGGCGGTGAACGGCCACAGTGAGCTTGTTGTGTTAAGCTCGCTTGGAGGTACCTTTATCATGTCTGCATGTATCTGACAGTGGTGGTATTTCCGGACAATACTCGATGCAGTCCGTTTCCATAGTCATCTAAAAGTAACCTGCCCGGAGTATCTTCTTTGCTAAGACAAAACCGTTCATATGTGGACTGCAAGTCCCAACATGAATTTCCTCTAGTAGCCTGGATGATTCCTTGGCGTCGACACATCTTAATAATCCTAAATCGGGAGTCCTCCTATACAGGATTCCTCCGTTGTGAAAGAAGTTGTTGGACAATCTCCGAAGTGTGCGTTTCTGAGTAGGATTTTCAAGCTCTAAGTACTCTCCTTTTGCCAAATATTCCTTGATATCATGAAACCAAGGCTTTCCGTCTGCTTCTTCTTCAACATGAGCACCGTAAGCTGGCTGATTATGGATTTTCACCGGAATGGGATCAATGAAATTCTTGTCTGAATGCTGTATCATAGATGATAGGGTAGCCAATGCATCGGTGAACTCATTCTGGATTCTGGGAACATGCTGGAATTTCGTCTTCGTGAACCTCCTTCTCAATTCCTGTACGTGATGCAGATACGGGAGTATCTTGGAGTTCTTGGTTGCCCATTCTCCTCGTACCTGATGTATAATTAAGTCTGAATCTCCAATCACTAGCAGCTCTTGAACGTTCATGTCAATGGCCATTTTGAGTCCTAAGATGCAGGCTTCATACTCGGCCATATTATTGGTGCAGGGGAACCTGAGTTTGGCAGACACCGGATAATGCTGACCGGTTTATGATATTAGGACTGCTCCTATGCCAACTCTCTTGAAGCTTGCTGCTCCATCAAAGAACATTCTCCAACTGTCATATGATTCCGCAATGTCTTCTCCTATGAATGATACCTCTTCATCAGGAAAATACATTTTCAGGGGTTCGTATTCTCCATCTACGGGGTTTTCAGCAAGGTGGTCTGCCAGTGCCTGTCCCTTGACCGCTTTCTGAGTTACGTAAGCAATGTCGAACTCACTCAACAAGATGTGACACTTGGCTAGCTTGCCAGTAGGCATGGTCTTCTGAAAGATGTACTTCAAGGGATCCATTCTCGTTATGAAATATGTAGTATAGGCACAGAAGTAATGTCTCAGCTTCTGAGCTACCCAAGTCAAAGCACAACAGATGCATTCCAATAGAGAATACCGTGCTTCATACGGGGTGAACTTCTTGCTGAGATAATAGATGGTTTTCTCCTTCCTCCCTGTTTCATCATGCTGCCCCAAGACGCAGCCGAAAGCTCCATCTAACACTGCAAGGTAGAGTAATAAGGGTCTACCTGACTCGGGCGGGACTAAGACTGGTGGTGTTGACAGGTACTCCTTGATTTTGTCGAAGGCCTTTTGGCAGTAATCGGTCCATTTGGTGGCGGCGTCCTTCTTTAACATCTTAAAGATTGGCTCACAGATAACTGTAGACTGTGCTATGAATCGGTTGATGTAGTTAAACCTTCCCAAGAAACTCATCACATCCTTCTTGTTCCTTGGCGGTGGTAGTTTTTGGATGGCTTTGACTTTCAAAGGATCCAGTTCTATTCCTCTGTGGCTCACAATAAACCCAAGCAATTTCCCAGCAGGAACCCCGAATGCACACTTTGCGGGGTTTAGTTTCAGGTTGTACCTCCGCAGTCTACTGAAGAACTTCCTCAGAACTTCTATGTGGTCAGTGGCCTTCTTGGATTTGATAATAACATCATCCACATATACCTTTATCTCCTTGTGTATCATATCATGGAAGATGGTAGTCATGGACCTCATGTAGGTGGCCCCTGCATTCTTCAGGCCGAATGGCATCATCTTGTAACAGTACACTCCCCACGGCGTATGAAAGCCGTTTTCTCAGCATCTTCCTCATCCATACAGATCTGATGATAACCAGTGAAGCAATCTACGAATGTACAGCTCATGCTTGGCACAATTGTCAATCAGGATGTGTACATTTGGCAAAGGGAAGTCTTCTTTCGGACTGGCTCGGTTGAGATCCCGGTAGTCGACACAGACTCTGACCTTCCCATCCTTCTTTGGCACTAGCACAATGTTGGCTAACCATGTGGGGTATTCTACTACCCTGAGAACCTTAGCGTTGATCTGCTTGGTGACTTTTTCCTTAATCTTCAAACTCATATCAGGCTTGAATTTTCTGAGCTTTTGCTTTATCGGTGGACACATTGTATTGGTTGGCACTTTGTGAGCCACAATAGATGTAGTTAGACCAGTCATGTCATCATACGACCAGGCGAATATGTCCTCATACTCCTTTAGAAATTTTGTGTATTCTTTCTTCTCCGATGGCGATAGGTGAATGTTGATTCGCGTTTCCTTAATGTTTTCTGCATCTCCCAGGTTGACAATTTCGGTCTCATCCAGGTTGGACTTAGGTTTGTTCTCAAAATTCTCAACTTCTTTGACAATCTCGTCAGGTATGTCATCTTCCTCTGAATCAATGTCCATTTGTTGCGTTGTCTCATTACATGTCACAGTCATTGGTTCATCAAGACAAGTAATAGTAATGCTGTATTGGTAAAGCAAGGAGAGAAAATGATAGCAATAAATATTAATTAAGAAAAATCAAAAATGCTTTTGATAAGTTGAATAACTGTTTTGAACATCGAAGATCTTATTGCGGGAATTGAAAATTCGAAAAGAAAAGTAAATAAAACAGCGAATAATGCTTGTTTTAGCCTTGCTAACCCGAGGCTCGTCGGGCAGATGGTCCAATTCTTGAGATGTGCCCCTCTGCTCACAGCCTGTATGGAAATGCCTTCCTCCCCCCCTCCTCGAGAATAACGCAACAATCCATATCACTGTCCTCTAGAAACAAGTTCTTCACTACTGCAAGTGCTTCTTCTTCATCTGACCCATAAATAATGTCGGCCTGTTGGAAGGTCTACTCCAAATGCGGTATTGGCTGCTCTAGTGGATAGTAAGGACTGCGCCATGGTGACGACCAACTATTGAATTCTTCCCAGGTGTATTCATATCCCAAACCGAAGGTAGTGTCATGTTTCTTGAGTTTTATGGGTTTAGAGATTCCTTGGAGGTTCTTGGCGAGTCCTTTGCCAGGTTCGCACCCACTCCAACTCAGTATACTCTCGATTTTTCTATCCCACCATTTGTCTTTGTCGATGGCATTGACCCGCTCAATGTGGTGGTAAGTTTCTCCACCCAGCGTCCTTCTTCCCTTGATTGTCGGAATGGTCTGGCGACTGTATATAAGGTTGCTACCGTCGCCGTGAATTCCATTCGAACTTTACTGCCTGATGCAGCGTTGATGCTATGGCCCCAGCAGCATGAATCCATGGCCGTCCCGGCAGCAAGTTGTAAGATGCTGGTACATCTATTACCTGGAAATCTACATCGAACCAGGTTGGTCCCATCTGCAGGCATAGACTAATCTCACCAATGGTGGACCTTTGAGAACCATCGAAGGTTTTCATATTGATTGCTCCATCCTTTATCTCATGCAGGCCTTTACCCAACTTTTTGAGTGTTACCAGCGGACAAATGTTAAGGCTGGAACCTCCATCGATCGGGATTCTGGTGATGAAATAATCTTTGCATCGCACGGTGATGTGCAGTGCTTTGTTGTGCCCCAGCCCTTCAGGTGGCAGCTCGTCCTCATAAAAGGTGATCTTATGGCTTTCCAGCACTTGTCCTACCATATTAGCCACTTCCTCGCTAGTGATTTTACTTGATACGTATGCTTCATTTAGCACCCTTAACAAAGCATTCTTGTGCATCTCAGAATTTTGCAGCAAAGAGAGAATCGATATTTGTGCTGGCGTCTTGTTTAACTGGTCGATGACCGAATATTCCTTGGCCTGTATTTTCCTCCAAAGGTCGTCCGGACCTGTCTCAATGAGGGGCGGCCGATTGGAGGCCTGCTTGCTTGATTCAGCTAGATGTTCAGGGGTATAGACTCTACCAGTGCTTGTCATACCCTGTGCTGCGATAGTTTCTTCAATCCTGACCTTGCCCTTCCTTCTCACCTCGGCTGTATACTCCCAGAGTACAACATTTGTATAGAAGGGTGGCATGGTTGATATCTCCACTGGGATCGGCGCTGCTATCCTCACTTCGAACGGAACATGTGCCTTGGGTGGCAAGACTGCAACCTCAAACGGTGCGGGTGCATTCGCCGGAGACACGAATTGAACCTCAATTGGTGCCAGTGCCTTTACGGATAGCGTTGCTTCAAACTAAAGAGGTATAGACATATTTACCTCAGCGTCCTCAGACGGTTGGATCTGGACTATGATTGGATTGAGAGTAATTGTTGGTTTCTTCGGGTTATCACCTTCTGCAATCAACCCGATTGATCCCTCGGGATCCCAGTCATCTTCTACTTCAATCATGTGGATACCTCCACCTTATGGTCTGGCAGAGGGTTGTTGCGGATGTTTGGAGCGGGTTCCTTTTCCACAATGATCTTGTTATCAATCAAAGATTGTATCTTGTTTTTCAAGGAGCGACATTCATCGATGGTGTTCCCTTTCATGCCGGAGTGGTATGCACAGGACTTGTTTGGGCTAACCCACTGAGAAGCATTCTCAGGGGTTGCAGTAGGGATGGGGGTGACATAACTAGCAGCTTTGAGCCTCTTATACAGCTGGTCGCTGGGTTCAGTGATGGTTGTATATTGTTTTGGAGGTTTGCATTCAAAATTAGGTCGGGGTCTAGGGAAATTTTGGCGTGCAGGGGGTGATTGATAATGGGATGGTTGAGCATTATAAGTTTGGTAGACATGAGCGGGTTAGGAGTATCTGGGTGAAGTAGGTTGATATGTGGGAGGTGGAGATGACTGATAAGTTGGTGGTGGAGCTTTGTATGAGGGTGCTTTGTAATTTGGGGTTGGCTGGTATGCGAATGGAGGTGTTGGGTAACCTTGGTATTTAAGGGGAGACTTTGTCCTTTTTGCAACCATCACGGCACGCCCCTTTTCTTGATCACACCACCGAACTGTAAAGCCTTATTCGTAGCTTTCAAGGCTTTGAAATTTGTAACCATACCACTTTTAATACCTTCTTCAATTCTTTCACCTAATTTGATAATGTCGAAGAACTTGTGGTTCTCAATCATCATCAGCCGTTCATAGGACTGCGGGTCCTGAGCCCGGACAAAGAACTTGTTCATTTGCTCCTCTTCTAAGGCGGGTCGGACCTTAGAAGCTTCGGACCTCCAGCGAGTAGCATACTCACAAAACGTCTCCGTGGGCTTCTTCTTCAAATTCTGGATATAGAACACGTCTGGTGCGTTCTCTGTATTAAACGTGAATCTGTCCATAAAGTCAGATGCCATGCCCACCCAGCTTGACCACTTCTTAGGATCTTGGCTGATGTACCAAGATAATGCATCTCCATTCAAACTCCTCATGAACAGCTTGATGCAGATTCTTTCATCCTTCCCTACTCCAACCAGCTTGTCGCAATATGTCCCCAGATGGACCCTTGGATCACCCGTACCATCAAACATTTCGAACTTAGGAGGTTTGTACCCCTCAGGCAGTTCGACATCAGGCTGTATGCAAGGGTCCTTATAGTTCAGCCCCTCGATTCCTTTGCTTCCCTCAACGCCCTGAATCCGGCTGGTCAGTTTCTTAAGTTCCCCGGCCAAGTTCCTGATAAGCAGATCCTTTTCATCAGACTCAGGTGTGCATGAGATAGGTTGGATGGAGTGTGGCATGGTCTCCACGTAGATAGGATTGTTATGGCGGCCTGGTGTATGGGTGTGGAAATGGTCGTTTGTGGATTTTTGAGGTTCTGGGATGAGTAGTGGAGTGTTGTTTGGGGTACGACAGGTGTTACATTGGTTCTTTGGTGGAGCAGCATGATGATGAGGCGCGGGATGATTCTGCTATTTTGGGATATTTTGAGGAGGGGTAGGGTTTTGAGCGTTGGGGAAGTTGATATCTGGGGTGTTGAGGGAAAACGACAGGCTTGCCAGATTTCGAACCTGATCGAGCTCTTCCAGGAATTTCAACAGTTTCTGTTCAAGCTGTGACACATTCTCGTTAGGAACCCGAATACCCTGGCCATCAGTGGCCTCTACCCGTTCAGCTGTGTTCTCCTTCCTGATGTTGTTTAAATCTTCCATTTTATTCTTGCCTTTGTTCTTGCCTTTAGAGGGACTAAGATGAGGAGTGGGTGGAGGGCCCCTGGATCTTGTGAAATAAGATGATGATGCCAGAGTGCACGAACTAACCTTTGAGGAGGGGGATAATAAAAACAAAATAAAACAAAAGGTAATCAAGTCAGTGAGGATTATAAAAAGTATTGTAATATTTAAACACATAGTGCGGGAATGTAAAGCGTGTCCTAATTGGTAAACTCTTTGTGCCCGAGGTAGGACTAGCGACAAATAGACTTGGAGAACTTTTAATGCTAAATGCCTCATTTTATTGATAAAAAATAGGCGAATCCCAAAACGACACTAAATAAGCAAGAAATAAAAGTCACTAATGGCCATTGGCCTTATTACATTCATAAAGCGAAAAGTAAATTCCTATCTATTTGGTCCCAGAAGGACCTTCCCCAGATTCGACATCCTTGGCTCCGTCTAACAGCTTCCCCAATTCGCGAAGTCCCAGTAACAGGTATGCTCTGGCTAGATGTCCACCTTCGGTCCCTTCAGCCTTTTGACAGTCTTCAACCCTTTTGAGAAATTTTCCCTCTAGTTCTACTATGCCTCGCTCCAAGTATCCTAGCCTTTTATTGGCACTGATAGCCATGTCTTTCCATTCCTCAATCAGCTTCTTGTTGGACTCTTGTATCTCGCGGTGTTTGCTTTCGCATTCACGGATCCTTTTGCGCAGCTGGTTGTACTTGAGTTGCGCCTCGGCCTTTTCATCTATAATTCTGTGACCTTGAACGAACCCTGGCTGGCCCAGACCATCCCAATTGTCTTCCAATGAACCAAAATAAAAAAGGGTACAACTGGCATGATATCTGTCTGGCTCGATGGTGTCTTTCTCCATTACGTTCTTGCAGTGCCACATATGCTGGGCTTGGCACTTGTGGGGACTCTCATCATTTTGGAAGTCAGCTTGAAGATGGCTCATCTTGTCGACCTTGGGTATGACTTGCTTCATACCTACTTGCCTCATAACTCGAAGAGGGACATAAGGGTATGTTCCTCTTAGACCAATCAGTATCAAGAAAGGTGCATCTCTGGATCGGGCGATGAACTCCTCTATCGGAGACCACTCGAACATCCATTGAACCTGCCCTTCGGTCGGGTATGTAATTCATTTGCTTTGGACGGTGGAAAGCGATGTGGCCATCCCAGGCCCTTCGCTGAATTTCTTGTCGGTATTCGCCCTTTCGGAGATGTTCCATGAGCCAAAGCTGAAGTAGTAGATTGCAGCCTTCGATGTGTCTCGCTCTTTGTTGGCACTTTTCTAAGGCTCGGTATATGTCTGCGATGATCATGGGTATGATGCTGAATGTCTGCCCACCAATCCTCTCTATTAGGGTCTTGGTTACCATAGCCAGCCTAGTATGGATTCTCCCTTTCTTCATTGGAAACACGATCGGACCTAGGAAGCAAAGCATGAAAATGAATACCCTACGATGGATATGTCCCAAGGACATGATGGCAAACTCGTCATGGTAGGTATGATATGATTTTCTGTGGCCATACCTTTCATACAGGTAGTCAAAAGGGATGTACGATTCCTTTAGGCATACCAATTCTGCATTCTTCTTCAAACACATCATTTTTAAGAAACCATTGCCTGTTCGGTTCTCAGGCATTAGCAAACTCGGGGTTTCCTACGCTAGACCGGCCAGTCCTCCTATCTCCTCTTGCAAAGGTGTCATTTCGATGTCCCCAAAAGCGGAACACGACCCTTTCACAATCCCAAAATAAGGTAGCAGCTTCTATTATCATGTTGTTAGGCTGGATCTCCAGGAGGGATGGTAGATTACCCAAATATTTTCTGACGAGGGTTTTGTCACTAGAATGTAAATCTTCCTACCAACTTAGCAGTCTTGGGTGGATATTGGTGACCATGCGAATCTCGGGACTTCGTGCCTCATATTTCTGCAAGGAAAGCAATGTTAGGCCCTTACCCCCTACCAGACTTGACTATTTAACATCAACAATCAGCATGAAGCATTTAGTTCTCCAAATAAATGCACAGAACGTGATGATGTCCGTTTGGGTTTAGGAAACCCAGTGGACTTTTGAACAAGGCTACCTTAAAGGATCATTACGTGGACAACATAACTGACCCGTCTAGGTTTGACCATGATGCATGCGCAATTTAAATAGAGTAAGGTTTCTATGGGGTTTTAGACTGGTACCCTTGAGCGGACAACTCAAGGGGGAAGGCATGGAACTATCGACTGTACCGCTGATCGACTAGTTTTACCGCAAATAAGCCTTTCCGAATTTAGGGGGGTAATGATATAGGAAGGGTGCAACCACTCATCAAGCGTTGCTATAGTATTTTGTTCGATACGAGTGGAGCATGATGTTGAGCATGATTATGCAATTATTAAAAGCATGTTGACATGTATTTGTAGGTTAAGAAGGTGATAAATACATCATTTTTATAATTTAAAGCAGTTAAAAAGGAAGGAAACAAGAAAGATATGTCAGTTTTGCTTTTGAAGAAGAAATTAAACGCTTAAAGGAATTAAAAAAATAATTGCACATAGGAGGGGTACAACTTCACAAAAACGTTATGAAATGGTAAAAGCCTAAAGTCCCCAGCAGAGTTGCCATGCTGTCGCGCCCCCTTTTTCTCGCAAAATCGGGTTTATGACATTTTGGTTGGGACAACTCTTTCCTTTTGGAAAGGGGGTTTGCATTTTTTGAAGAATCGCCACCTAACGATTTAAGGTGCGTTAGGGCACCTATAGGGTTCATTTACAACTACCAGAGACAGGGTAAGGGCTTGAAATTATCCTAAGGGGAAGGTGTTAGGCACCCCTCAGGATCCACTAGTGTGGTTCCCGGCCAAACAGTTTTTGTGGATTTGTACAACTAGCAAATAAACAAGCATGGCTCAAATAGTAGGGAATTTAAGTTTAATTACACAGGTGTTTGAAAACAATTAATGGAAAGCAAGGTTTTGAAAAGAATTACAATCGATGCATATTTGGGAATGTAAGGGGGTATCCTAGGTTTATTTATAATATGGATCAGATCAATGCAATACCCGGTATGACTCCTCAAAGAGGGGCTACATGTGGTATTAACGCACCGGTCATCATATCCATATCTACCCTTTCCCACCCCGTGAAGGTAATTACAGCGAGGGTTGGTCTCGACTTCTATTGCATGCTGTTACCCGTCCCTTCCTATTAGTCCCGGAGGAATTTAGGACTCTTATCCTATAAAAGGGGGTTCTAGGCAGACCCTTAAGTTTAAAGGTAAAATACTAAAGCGACACATAATAAAAAAATAGGACTTCAATTAAAGGGGAGCATGAAGACAAATAAAGGCTTAGATATACCTCCACACATAGTACACACAAACAACATGACTCATAAACAATTAAGGACTAAACTCAGATCCTAAGCATGGTATCTAAGTGATAACAACAGAGTAGATTTATTACATAACTCAGAGAGGAAGTCCTAATCAAGCTTGCCTACTGATTTTAACATGCTGACAGTTAAACACTAATCACAAAGACAAATTTTTGTTTTGTTAAAGTTGATTACCTAAGGCTTGCCTAGGCGTAAAATAATATACAACAGTTACCAGAATTATTAAAACAGTTTAGAAGTTATTTTACCTAAAGCATGCTGTTCTAAATGTTACAAAGACATACAGGGATTGTGACCACTTTCACTTAAACAGGATAATCAAACATGAGACTGTTTTATGTCCTTTTTCATGCATCAGTAGTTTAACTAGGTGTGACTGAGCGAGTGTGAACGAGATCCTAAAACAGGATATCTAATATGCACATATGAAAATACAGAATGATTTCAGGATATGCAAAATTCCTAAACATGATTTGTAAAAGCCCAAAAAAGTTACAACTTGATTTCAAGATGTGCAGGAGCAACAATTTTATGTTTAATGTCGTTTATCCTAGAAACAGGATTTCTAAGTGATAATAGAGATGTCAAAATGAAATGCTGAAAGTAGTAAACATGGAACCTAGGAGCATGGTTTCTAATACATGATATGATTTGCATGTGTTGGTCCTAAACATGAGTTCTAATGCAGATACATGAGAATATAAAACTAAAGCATGTCTTCTACCCATTAATATTGTTGACATGTATAACTACCCTCCCATTTTCACTATCCAGCCCCATATTCGTTTACGAATTATTACAGAACAATATTGAAATGAATTACATAACGGGAAAAGAAAAATAAGAAGTTACACTATAGATAGCCTGAAAACAGGCCCAAATTTCCAAAACCTCAAATGCCAAGATTGTTTCATAACCTTTCTCATATCCGGGTGTGTCAGAGTTCCCTAAGGACCTCAAGGGATCCTGGGTAGTGCTCACACACAGATTTCATAGCCAAGACAGAGTAAGTGCAGTGTGGAAAGGCCAGCTTTCGTATGTCCAAGTTCAGAGGGAGCTCAAGGGTCCCAAAGCAAGGCTCACACAAAAGGGGCAGTACTTAGTGGTATAAGAGTACAGTGAGAATGCTTTGACATAGTTTTGAAAAGATTTAAACAGGAGAGCAGTTTGAAAAAGAGACTTGTTTGAAATAGTATTGTAAAACAACAGGGGGAGTTGTTTAAATAGGACAATTTTGAAAAGAGAGTAGAGTAACAAGCAATAGTCCAAACACAGCACCCAAAACAGGTTCACACATAACCAAGGAACATGGGACCAAGGCAGGTTCAACAACCACAAACAGGGGTAGTGGGGTTTGGGGACACATAGGTCATTATAGGAGCATAGCAGTCCTTGTGAGGGTTTATGGGATCAGGGAATAGCTGGTGATATTAACATATTATGGATTTCAGAAACAATCATAGAATCAGACATCTAAAGTGACAAATCAATTTGCAAAGTAAGTGCATATCATAACTGGACAACAAGTAGACAAGTATTCAAAACAAGATAGAGTCGTATTGAAACATGCTGCCAGGGGAGTAGAACTAGCATGCTAGATGAAGCCATTACATGAACATGTCAATTACACATCGGACATCAACACCATAGATAAAAACAAGTCAGAGACATGATAAGCTGAAGCAGCAAATGAAACATATTGGCTTTGGAACTTGAATTGAAATCAGGACATACCAGGAGAGAGACAATAAACACAAAGTGAAGAATATGAGAGCACAATAGTTAGCCTTGGCTTGTTGCCGGCTAACTTAGAACATTAGCAAGTAAGCACAGAATGAGAGTAGAAAGTTTGTGTGAGAGAGAGTTTTGAACCAATGTGTTCGTGTGTTGTGTGTGTTAATGAGAGAGCATATATATAGTTTGAAACTAGGTTGAATAATAAGGTAAGAATCAAAGTCAAGTAGTAATTATGGATCTAGGTATCAATTAGTATAAATTTAGTAGAAGTACTCCCTTAATTAAGGGAGTTAACTTCAAACGGTAAAGACAAATAAGGAAGGAGATCATATGATACTGGAATACAACACATAAGGAAATAAGCATAGTACAGAGCATGTAATAGAGGCTAGGTTTGACAAATTCTAATTAAGGAAAAATGTCTAAGAATCAATGTGACAGCATAATCAACCACAAAATAAGGCAAGAAATATTTCAGAGGTTGAATCAGTAAGGAAATCATCACAAGAGATGAGTGAAAGGTATCAATTACAGGAAGTTAGGGATTCAAATAGGAGTAGTAAGGATTAAGGGAATTAACACAAATTGCTATAAAATAAACGAAATAATCACAGCATAGGCAGGAAGGAATAAAATCAGAAACCATAGTAAAGTAAAAATCACATAAAGTCAGGAATTCAACTAGAAAGAATAGTACTAATTAGAGGAATTAACACAAATTTATGTTGATAAACAGAATAAACATAGTATAGGTGGAAGAAACAAAATCAGAGACCCTAATGAGCATAATAGGGTAAAAATCATAGAAACATAGAACATATTCATGAATAACAGATATGCGAACAAATTAAACGAACAAATAGGCAAGGCCAGTTCTCAGAATCCAAGATAAAGACCAAGAATTAGGGTTTTCTACATAATGAATCAGATGAAAGGAAAAACATAAATAAACCGTTTAAACATAGTAAAAATCATAGATTAATACCAAAAATCAGAAGAAAAAGCGTTTTGAAAAGGGGTTAAGAAACCCTAGTTTGAAGACGAAGAGTCGTTTTAGAAGAAATCAGAGAAATCCTTAAGAAAACAGTAAAGATAACTCAAATAGACTCAGATCTTGTTACAGATCTAAGAAATCAAGAGTCAAAATCAGGGTTTCAGAGAGAGAACCCAGAGATGGAGAGATTCCGACCTAGAAACCATAGGTTCTAGCCGAAGATGGTAGAATCTTACTCGGATGGTCATGGATGGCCTGAGAATGACATAGAAACCATGGGAGGTGAGTTGAACCGCCTCTAGTTCCTTTGAGGACCTCAAGGCAGCAGTAACCCGGTGTAGGAAGAAGCCATGGGGTTGGGATAGTGGTGAGACCACCATAGTTGTCGGCGAGCCAATGACCGGTGAGAGGAGCTAGGTTTAGCAGAGAGGATTTTGAGAGAGATGGGAGATGTAACGACGGAGAGGATGAGAGCAAATGAGAGGATAGGAATGAGGGTTTGGGGGGGGGGGTAGTCTTTAGGTTAATTATGGTATGGGGGGATCTGGACCGTTGATTAGAATTGATCAACGGTCCAGATTGGACGAGGGATTGGGTTGGGTAGGATTTAGGTTTGGGCCTGGGCATTGAGTTGATCTAATTGGGGTTTTGGGGCTGGTTTAGTTGGGTTGTAATTGAAATAAAATGGGGCTATCGTTAAATACCCAATTAAATTGAATAAAATAATTTATAAATTGGCTAATAATTATACAAAATGAATCTTATGCATAGAAAATAGTTAAAAATGATTACTTATTATTTAAAATTATAAATGCTTAATTTCAGTCAAAAATAGTATAAAATCATATGATTGGGCTATAATTGCAAAGTTATTGCAATTATAGCCAAAAGATGCCAATTTGGCTAATTATGAAATAATTTGGTTCAAATAGGACCATAAATAATAAATCAAATCAAGAGATACTTTTGGAATCATTTGTAATGCCATTTTGTAATTATTTATTGGGAATAAAAATGCTAGATAAATTAATAAAAATATAGAAAATTATGGAAAAATACCATTGCTATTAATGCATGATTTTGAAGGTATATATGCAATTTTAAAAATGTTTTGGGGAAAAATTGGGTATCAACAATGGTGCACGAGATGAACTCTGAGCTAGAAGGGCACTGAGAGATGAGTGGCCCTGCTGAGAACTGTGAGAACCATGGACAGATGATGCACCACGGTGAACTAGGCAGGCTGTCTAAGCATGCCTGTAAGGACGACCTCTGCCGTGGTGAAACTGACCTCCAGAAAGAACACCACCAAAGTTACCTAATCCACGAGATCTCTTGGCCTCCCTCTCAACGCGCTCCTAACTGCGGACCGACTCTATCTCCCGGGCAATGTCAACAACCTCATCAAAGGTATCACTAGACACCCTCTCTCTGGTCATAAGCACCCGCAACTGAAATGTGAGGCCATCAATGAACCTTTTGATCCTCTCCCTGTTTGTGGGAACCAACGAAACAGCATGACGGGCTAACTCAAAAAATCTCATCTTGTACTGCGTCACAGTCATGTCATCCTGAAAGCAACCTCTCGAACAGCCTACGCAGCTCCTCTCTGCGAGACTGCGGCACATACTTCTCTAGGAAGAGAACAGAGAACAATTGCCATGTAAGTGGCGTTGCACTAACCAGCCTATGCCTCTCACAAGCATTCCACCAAGTGAAGGCAGCTCCAGCAAACTGAAAAGTAGTGAACGAGATCCCACTGTTCTCCAGAATACCTGTTGTACGGAGAATCCTCTGACACTTATCCATGAAACCCTGGCATCCCCGCCTTCTACACCGTTGAAAGTAGGAGGCTGGAACCTCCCAACCTCTCCAATCTACGCTGCTCATCATCAAGCATGACTAGAACCTCATAGTCTTGAGCATCTGCAACTGGTTGGGCTTGTGGCGTCCCCGGTGTCTGGAGTCCCTGTACCACCTGCTCTAGTGTACGGGCGGTGGGAGTCTGAGTACCTCCCCCGTCCTGGGAAGTGGCTACTACAGTAGAAACAGAGATCGCCTAAGCAAGACCGGGGCACACGATGGGCACAGCTGGTGCCTGAGTTGGTCCCACTGGTGCATCCACAATTGGGACCTGATCTTGACTGGGGCAACTAGTGGATTTGCAGGTGCTGCCCTAGCTACTCTGTGGTTTACACCTCTGCCCCTACCACGGCCTCAGCCGCGACCTCGGCCTCTCGCGGCCTCGACTGGTGGCACTGGTGGCTGTCTGTCCTGCCCAGTAGCACGTGTCCTCACCATTTGTGAGAGAATAGAATAACAGAAGTTTGGTTACCGGTATCAACAAATTCGCACGATAAGAATTCAAGAATGTGATGTTTTGTAAGAGTTCTGCAGCCTCTCGAAGATAAGTACAAACGTCTCTGTATCGATCCGTGAGACTCTACTAAATGCGCGTATGACTCGTGAGACCTATGCAACCTAGGCTCTGATACCAAGTTGTCGCGACCAAAAATCAACCATAAGTTTAGATTTAACAAAACCCAACACAACAAAAATAAGTTTGAAAACATTAACGGAAGCATTTAACATTTAAAAAAAACTGTTTGAAACATAAGAAATCTCAATATACGATACAATCCAGCCCAAAACCATGGTGCCACTGAGTACATGAGCGTCTAGATCAGAATACAGTCCACTACAGTGTCTAGAGAAATAAACTACAAATACGACACAAGATAAAGAAGGAGAGTCAAGGTCGGCGAACTCTGGAACCTCAATCAGCAACCGCCGCTGCAACCGGTATCGCCTGGATCTACACACGAGGTGTAGGGAGTAACGTGAGTACACCAACTCAGTAAGTAACAAGTCCAAACATTGGAATTAAAGGTAGTGACGAACTCAACCGCAACAGATATAACAGAAATAAATCTGCAGCAACGTAGGCATGTTTTCAAGTTATATAGACAGCTCAAGGCAATAAAGTAAATATAGATCTCAACAGTGTAAGGTATACAACTCAGCTATCTCTACATGCCAATGCACAGACTGTATGAAATGTACCATGTGCTCCCACTCTTGAGTGCTCAACCACTCGGTACTATAAATGGCCATTCAGCCTAGGGAAATTCATCTCGGAACTTATACAACACTGACTGTAAGTCACCCAGTACCGAGGAAAAAGGGCAATCCAACCCTGTGGAGAAATCCATCTCCAGGTATCAAGTACTTCAGACAAATCCATGTCTACGATAATCCATCGCTCAACAATATCTTCCGCCCTCATTCGGGGTGTGTTACAGACTCCGGAGGGGCTCCTACTGCCCAAGCGCTACCATAATCATCAATATAACCACTGAGGCGTGCAGCCCGATCCCATAACTGTCACTCAAAACCAGGCTCTCGCGTCACTTTCTCATCAATCTCTCCAGTCTCACCCACGGGATTACAATGTGTGTCAACTCAATACCAATCACATAACATATAATTTGGGGTTTCAAACCCTCAGAACCAAGTTTGGAAGCATTACTTATCTCAAACCAAGTAAAATCCTGCTCCGCAATGCCTTTGCCTCTCAAATTGGCCTCCAAACGTCTCGAATCTAGCCACAAGCAATATAATACGATCAATATTGGCTAAAGGAATCAATTCCACAAGAAAAATACCAAATTACAGCCAAAATCCAAAATCGGCTCAGATCCGGCCCACGAGTCCACGTCTCGAAATCTGACAGAAGTCACAAAACCCGAAATCCCATTCACTCACGAGTCTAACCATACCAAATTTACTCAAATCCGACAAAAAAATCCCATTCAAAACCTCAAAATTCTATCTCAAGAACACTTCCTCTTCTTCCCTAATTCTTTACCCCAAGTCACAAATTAGATGATAAAATTAAAGATATAATCATGGGGTTTAACCAAAACCAAGTGATAAACACTTACCCCAATCAACTCTGCGAAAATCCCTTCAAGAATCGCCCAAATCTGTGATCTCTAGCTCAAAATATAAAAAATGAGTTCAAATCCTCGATTTGAATTTAACACTGTCTGCCCAGATTTCCTTCTTCGTGAATGCGACCGTCCTCTCGTGTTCGCATAGACCAACTTAGACTGCCTCTCCTCCTTAGTCTTCGCGAACGCGAAAACAACTTCCCGAATGCAACAACAGCTTCGCGAATGAGATGCTTTACCTGCTCAAACATTCGCGAACGCAACCCTCACCTCGCGAACGTGTAGACCAAGGACATGGGATCCCCAACTGCATCACTCCTCTTTGCGAACGTGGAACCACTTACGCGTTCGTGAAGGAGAGGACCGAACTCGAAGAAAAAAAATTCACCATCTCAGAAACACTCTTCGCGAACACGAGGCTCCTTTTGCAAACGCGTAAGAGGAAACCAGAAACAAAATACAGCAGCAGATCAACTATCTCACCAAGGCCAAAAATGATCCGTCAACTACCCGAAACTCACCCGAGGCCCTCGGGACCTCCACCAAATATACCAACACCTCCCATAACATAATACGAACTTAGTCGAACCTTCAAATCAGTCAACAAAATATCAAAACACCAAATCACACCCGGATTCGAGCTTAAAGTACTTCTAAACTTCTGAATTCCACAAACGATGCCGAAACCTACCAAACCACGTCCGAATGACCTCAAATCTTGCACACAAGTCCTAAATGACACAACGAACCTACACCAACTTCCGGAAATCCAATCCGGCCCCGATATCAAAATTTCCATTGCCGGCCAAAATTGCCAATTCAAGACTAATTCTACCACGGACCTCCAAATCACGTTTCGGACGCGCTCCTATGTCCAAAATTACCTAACGGAACCATCAAAATTCAAATCCAAGTTTGTTTACAAATAAGTTAATATCCGTTCAACTTTTCCAACTTAAGCTTTCAAATAAGAGACTATGTGTCTCAATTCACTCCGAAACCACTGCGAAATCGAACCAACTAAGCTGGTATATCATAATGTAGCTGATAACACAAAAGAAGAAGGAAATGGGGGAATGGGAATATAACTCTCGAAATGACCGGGCGGGTCATTATACTTTGACAGCCATGACTTGATAGTTTTCACATACTCTAAATTATTTTCGGCCAACAAAATATCGTCCACGTGAATAGAAAGAATTACAAACATTTTATTTGACTTCTTCACATAGATTCAATGGTATTCATCGATCATGGTAAAATCATACGAGATCACTTCTTTATGGAATCTCAAATACTATTGCCTTGAAGACTGCTTCAGGCCATAAATTAATTTTTTAAGTTACAGACCTTTTTTTCTTGGTCTTTAATGATGAAACCTACATGTTGTTCCATATAGATCTTCTCGTTTAGCTCTCCATTGAGAAAAAATATCTTCACGTCTATTTGGTGTAATTCCAGATCCAAACATGCAACAATAGCCAAAAATAAGCGAATTGAGGTAAACTTCACAACTGGTGAACAAGTATCCTCATAATCAATTATAACTTTTTGAGTAAAGTCTTTTGCCACCAACCATGTCTTGTATCTTTCTATTGATCCATCCGCTTTGCGTTTAATTTTGAGAACCCATTTGTTCCCTATGGCTCTAAGCCAAGGCTAAAGGTCTACTAGATCCCAAACATTGTTGGTTTTCATGTACTCTAATTCTTCTTTTATTGCTTTTATCCACTCATCTTTTTGAGGGCTCGATAAAGCCTCAATCATAGATTTTGGCTCATCTATTTCTGTTAGAGATACCAAGAAAATGTAATCTTCAATCTCATAAGTATGTTTAGATACAATTTTTCTGGTACTCTTTTGTAGTTGAAATTTGGATTCGCCAGAAGGATCTTGGGATTGAGAACTCCCAGTCGGATCAAGAACAAGATCTTGATCGAATTGATAAACAACCGTGTCAGAAGACACTTGCTGACTATTTGAGTTTAATATTTTATAAAGAGGCTCTGTATTCTTTACCTCGGCTTTATTATTTAATCAATGAGACACTAACTTTAAATATATTGGTCTGACTTTTTTGCCTTTTGCTTTGGTGTAACGGTCACTGACAGCCACCATCGGCGACCAGCAGAGGCGCCGGCGACTCCACCCCCAGCAAGTAAGCAACCCCCTATCCCGCGCCTCTCATCCCCATCTACCACCCCCCTCCCTTCTCCTCCCTTACCCTTACCTTATTTGCGGCGGTCATCCGGCGACCATGCTGTTGGTAACCACTTCCGGTGACACTTTTCTTCTTCCTTTAGTTGTCAGCCAGGGTCGAGTTTTGTATCTTCCTTCTTCCTCTCTTCAATCATCTTCTGAGAATTAATTTGAGTGTTAGAGTGGAGATATGCAACAATATTTATGTGAATGTAATTAAAATCTTGTTAGAAACATCGAAATCTACTCTAATAGGAACAAACCCAATTATAAGCTTTGGGACACAAATCCAAATAATCCTAGGGAGACAGAAGATTATTTGTTTCTTTTTTCACTTTTTTTCCTTTTTGTGACATTTAATTCCTCTTGCATATGCTTTGTTCTTTACAGTGTTGAATTTCAAATTTTCCCTTCTTTGTTTGGTATATCGCAATTTTCCTTATCTCTTTCTGTGAAAATTTCACTATTTAATCTATTTTTCATATACCGTTTTAATTTTTGGATCTGTAGGCTATTTGGATATTAATTAGTGGCAATTAGGGTTTCCATTTCTAGATTAAGATTTTTGTTTTTTAATTACCATTTAAGGTACTTCAGGCTTTTGGGTGTAGTTCTCTGCTTTATCCCTACATTTCTCCTACTACTGTCAGGGCTACACCAGTGGTAGTGGTGACATCCCTTTTTGGTTTTTGGGTCGTGGTATTTTCTGTGTTTTCAGGGAAATTCTTGAAGTTGTTGGAGACAAGTTGGGAGCACGAGCACTAGAAAAGGAGAGCAACCTGGACGAGCGACAGCAAAGGGCGGTAGGAAGCGGTGCGTGAGCGTACAACTACATCGAGTACAACAAATCAACACAAGTTTGGTTCTCGGGAGTTGGTACCTCCCGTTCTACTGTTTCCCTTTTGGTGTTAGCTAAATTGATGTTACTTTATTTCTCAATAGTTCAATCATTCAACTAGTGTACTTGTAGTCACTTGTTTCCTTCTAGTTTGATTCGTTGTCTGTTGTGCACTAGCGAGTCTTCTTTAGATTTGTCGTAGGTGTAGTGGCTGCGGTCTGGAATGACAGATTAAGGGCATGTCCTTGGGTGGGGAAGAGTGTGGGGCCGGGGTCAGGGTGTGGGACGGGAGGCAGGGGAGGTAGAGGGGGCAAGGGAGCCTATAGGTTGAGAATCGGGTCATAGAACATAGGTTCGCTAACGAGTAAGTCTATAGAGTTAGCGAAGATCCTTCAGAAGAGGAAGATTAATATAGCGTGTGTCCAGGAGACTAGGTGGGTTGGATCGAGGGCGAGAAACGCGGATGGATATAAGTGGTGGTACTCTAGAGTCGTGAGGGGTAAGAATGGAGTGGGTATCCTGGTAGATAACCATCTTAGAGAGTCGGTGGTAGAGGTCAGGCGGGTGAATGATAGACTAATGACTATTAAATTGGTGGTGGGTGAGTGTACTTTAAATGTCGTTAGCGCGTACGCGCCGCAAGTAGGCTTGGATGAGGAGATTAAAAGACGCTTTTGGGAGGGGTTAGATGACACCGTTCGTAGTATTCCACCTTCCGAGAGGTTATTCATAGGAGGAGATTTCAATGGTCATATTGGGTCGTCTGCAGGTGGTTATACTGAGGTGCATGGCGGCTTTGGTTTCGGGGAGCGGAACGGAGGGGGCACTTCGCTGTTGGACTTTTCCAAGGCATTCGATCTATTGATTGCAAACTCAAGTTTTTCGAAGCGGGAGGAGCATTTGGTTACTTACCAAAGCTCGGTGGTGAAGACTCAGATTGACTACCTCCTCCTCAGGAGATGCGACAGAAGGTTGTGTGAGGATTGCAAAGTTATCCCAGGTGAGACCCTTGCAACGTAACATAGGCTTTTGGTAATGGACATTGGCATTATGATAAGGAGGAAGAAGAGGTCAATACGAGGCCGCCCGAGGATTAGGTGGGATGGCTTGACTAAGGATAAAGCTCAAGAGTTCGAAGGAAGGTTATCGGCAATGGGAGTTTGGAGAAGTAGTGGGGACGCAAACACTATGTGGTCGACGACGGCGGACTGTATAAGGAAGGTGGCGAGAGAGGTGCTAGGGATATCTTCGGACCGCGCCGGTGGCCACAAAAGAGACTGGTGGTAGAATGCAGCTGTCCAAGGTAAGGTGGAAGCGAAGAAGGCAGCTTACCTGCGGTTAGTAGGGAGCACTGGCGAGGAGGAGAAGGGAGCGAACAGTGAGATATATAAGGTAGCTAGGAAGGAGGCGAAGATGGCAGTAACGGAGGCTAAGACGGCAGCTTTTGCTTGTCTGTATGAGGAACTAGGGAACAAAGGCAGGGAGAAGAAGTTATTCCGGCTTGCTAAGGTGAGAGAGAGGACGGCTCGAGATCTGGACCAAGTGAGGTGCATAAAAGATGAGGACGGTAAAGTTTTGATGGGGGATGACCAGATTAAGAGGAGATGGCATACCTACTTTCATAAACTTCTAAATGAATTGAGGAATGCCGACAACCCCCATGAATTAAGTTATTGTAGGGACATTGAGGTCGATGAGGTCATGGAGGCAATGCGTAAGATGAGGAGGGGAAGAGCTACCGGGCCAGATGAAATTCCGGTTGAACTTTGGAGGTGTGTGGTAGAGCAGGCTTGGAATGGCTTACTGGGTTGTTTAATGTTATACTCAAGACTAATAGGATGCCTGAAGAGTGGAGGTGGAGTACAATGGTTCCGTTGTATAAGAACAAAGGAGATATCTAGAGCTGTAACAATTATAGGGGTATCAAATTACTGAGTCATACCATGAAAGTCTGGGAGAGAGTGGTAGAGATGAGAGTGCGAAGGACGGTGTCTATTTCAGACAACCAGTTCGGGTTCATGCCAGGGCAATCTACCACAGAAGCTATCCACCTTATTAGGAGGATGGTGGAACAATACAGGGATAAGAAGAAGGATCTCCACATGGTGTTTATCGATCTAGAGAAAGCGTACGACAGGGTTCCTAGGGAGGTCTTATGGAGCTGCTTAGAGGTTAAAGGGGTCCCGGTTGCCTACATTAGGGTGATTAATGACATGTATGATGGGGCTAAGACTCGGGTTAGGACAGTAGGAGGCGACTCCGAGCATTTTCCGGTTGTTACGGGGTTGCACCAAGGGTCTGCGTTCAGCCCTTTCCTATTTGCCCTGGTGATGGATGCCATAACGCATCATATTCAAGGGGAGGTGCCATGGTGCATTCTATTTGCTGATGACATAGTCCTATTTGACGAGACACGACGCGACGTCAACGAGAGGCTAGAGGTTTGGAGACATGCCCTTGATTCTAAAGGTTTCAGGTTGAGCAGGATGAAGACGGAATACCTCGAGTGCAAATTTAAGGCCGAGCCAACGGAAGCAGGAGTGGAAGTGAGGCTTGACTCTCAAGTCATCCCTAAGAGGGGTAGTTTCAAGTACCTTGGGTCAGTTATTCAGGGGATCGGGGAGATCGACGAGGATGTCACACACCGTATAGGGGTGGGGTGGATAAAATGGAGGTTAGCGATGGGAGTCCTGTGTGACAAGAAAGTGCCACCGTCACTAAAAGGTAAGTTTTATAGAGTAGTGGTTAGGCCTGCCATGTTGTATGGGACCGAGTGTTGGCCGGTTAAGAACTCACACATCCAGAAGATGAAAGTAGCAGAGATGAGGATGTTGAGGTGGATGTGCGGGCATATAAGGATGGATAAGATTAGGAATGGAGATATTCGAGAGAAGGTAGGCGTGGCCCCCATGGAGGACAGGATGCGGGAAGCAAGACTCAGATGGTTCGGGCACATTCAGAGGAGGAGCACTGATGCACCGGTGAGAAGGTGTGAGCGACTGGCTGTGGTGGGCACGAGGAGAGGTAGAGGGAGACCTAAGAAGTATTAGGGAGAGGTGATCAGGCAGGACATGGCGCATCTTTGGATTACTGAGGACATGGCCCTTGACAGGGAATTGTGGAGGTCGAGCATTAAAGTTGTAGGTTAGGGGGAAGTTGTGGATATTTCTACAGCGCACTAGAGTGAGACTAGCCAGTTAGGAGTTAATCTTAGGAGGCTACTGATCAGCTACTGATGCAGGGATTTATCTGTTGGATATTAGTATACCTCCCATCCTTTTCGTATTTCCTATATTTCTTATATTGATGTTATTCTGTTATTTTATGTTATGTTATGTATTATATGTTATGTTACTATATGTTATTTTAGTATGAGCCTATTGATAGTACTAATATATCGTCTCTTGTTGCTGTCTTGAGCCGAGGGTCTCCTGGAAACAGCCTCCCTGCCCCTTAGGGTAGGGGTAAGGTCTGCGTACATATTACCCTCTCCAGACTCCACTTGTGGGATTATACTGGGTTGTTGTTGTTGTTGTTGTTATTGCTCTCTATTCTTTACCTCGCCCTTCTTTGGAAAATTATATTCCAGAAATGTGACGTCTAATGGTTCAATCTCAATAACACTTCCATCCTCTAATTCACCAATGAACACATACTTTCAGAGTATTATGAGTATCTTATAAAGATACATTTCTTGCCTTTTGAACCTAATTTCCAAACTTGCTAAAAGAAATTTTTATATATGCAGCACAATCCCAAGGTCGTAAATCATTCAAGTTTGATTTATGACCGGTAATCTCATAAAAGAAACCGCTTTAGAAGGAACTTTATTCAATATGTAGGCTGCGGTCACTAATGCATCTCCCCAAAAGGAGATAGGTAAATTTGTATGTGACATCATGGACCTTATCATGTCCAATAATATTCTATTCCTCCTTTGTGCTACACCAATTTTTTGAGGTGTGTAAGGAATAATTAACCATCTGGTGATGATTTTTTGTTACATAATTCTTCGAATTATTTTGATAGATATTCACGCCTTCTATCGATTCTTATGGTTTTAATCCTTTTGTCTAATTGATTGTCAACTTTATTCAAATATCTCTTAAAGAATTCAAGTGCTTCAACTTTATGAGAAATCAAATAGACATAATCAAAGCTCATGAAATCGTCAATAAACTTAATAAAACATAAAGCACCAGACCTAGCCCTCACATTCATTGGACCACAGATATCTGAATGGATTTTTTTTTATTATAATAAAAAATCAGCTCTCTTAGTCTTTCAAAATATTTTACGCGTAATCTTTTCGGACAGATAATTTCCACACGTAGGCATTTCACATTTAGAGAAAACTTTAAATGTCCTTCCTTAGCCAATATATCTATTCATTCGATCTTGCCCTATGTGAGCTAATCTTGCATGCAATATACTACCATCAACAACATTATTACTAGAATAACATGCCATAACACAAAGGTCAACATAATAGTTATACGTAGAAGAATTATAATCTAACAAATAAAACCATTATATCGATGTTCAAAATCATAAAAAATATTGTCTAGAGTAATTCTAATACCATTGTGACTAAGGTTCAAATTGAAATCTATATCTAGAAGAACAGGCACAAAGACTAAGTTTCGTCAAATCTCTTGAACATATAAGACATCATGCAACATCAAATATTTGCCACACCACGCATGTCCATTCTGCAAATGACTATCCCTTTGACTTCAAGCTTTGCATTACTTTTTATATACACATGCCTTAATCCAGGTGAAACTCGACAGAAACCTATAAACCCTTCTCTATTACGAATGATATGGCCGGTGGCCCCTAAGTCAATTCACATATGATAAAATTTAGTTAATAAAATAATGCTAGAAACATATATAACACTAAGATGCATTTTGAAATGCTACCTTTTTGAGCTCAGTCACTTACGAGCAAAATGCCTTGGAACTTGGCAATTGTAGCACTTTATCTTGCTCTTGCCTTTCTTCTTGTAGAACCATTTTTTCTTTCTTGGAATTCGGCTTGTTTCTTTTCTTGTAGGATCCTTCTCCGCTCCCATACCCGTTCTATCAATTTTTTTCAGTTTCTCTTGTGCTTGAAGCTTGAACTCTTTGTACCACTTGATTTTTCCACAATGGAACTAGGTACAGCTTTAGCAATACCAAGCCGCGATCTACAAGCTCCACATGATGGGCAACATCAGTAAAAGTTTTGATGCTATCATTGTGGGTCAAGTTAACCTTCAGATGTTCCCAATTATTAAGAAGAGACCGGATCACTACCTGAACCTGTTGCTCGTCAGAGAACATGAACAGAACTTTTGAGTTGAGCAATCATGTTTGACATCACCCTTAAGTGTTGCATGACACTATGATCAGTGCTTCTCATATGTATCAAACTTTATTGTCAGTTGTCTAAGACGATTAACAGTTGTACCCTTATATGCCTCTCTTAAATGTGCCTACATGGATTGAGAAATAGGGTATTGCTCACATTCATGGATGAGATCATCAACAACTGAATTTACAATAATTCCACGTGCACTGATTTCTTTTTCCAAATATTATAACTTTCTAGATCCCTCATATGTTGGGCAGTGATACCTTCTTTTGGGTGACTCATAACATGGTTAATACTTTTAAAAGCATCTTACTCTTAGACTACATACTACATCTTACGACTCCAGATGTTATAATTTTTATCATTCAGTTTGTCACCCTTGTTCAAGTCAGCAATGATACTTTTCGATGCCATGTCTATTATTAGAGATAATATTACAAGTTTAACTCATAAATATATATATATATATATTTCAGTCAATTTATGCATGTGATTACACACTCAAATAAATTAATTATAATATTAATTCTACATTTAATATAGAATCAAACGGTCATTATGTTTTTGTTCATCATCTATATCTAAATATTTTAATAATATTAAAATTACTTCTTAGTGTGTGTTTCATTTCAAGTCTCAACCCATTACAAAACAAAATAAAAGATAACATATATAACTGGTGAGACAAACAACAAAAATTCAAATTTCATTAAAATAAATACATAATGACAAGTTACATATTTGTTGGGACATAAATATACCAATCGAATACTAACTCTTGCACATATACGCTAAAAGGTGCACTAGGCCAAATATCATGATAAATATCAATTAAAACTTCACCCCAAGGCTCTCGGAGAGAGTCCGCTAAAATAGCTAACGCTCCCAATCAGTAATCTCTATGTAATTAGATAATTTAGCTCTTTTTAACTAAAAAAGATGTACATGTTCAGAAATAAAAGCATCAGGACCCATTTAAAATTCTTAAACTCCCTAAATTTCTTTTTCTCCTTCCCTTTGTTCAGCTCTGCGATCCCTTAACTCATTTCGCATTGCTTTTGGGATAATCTTGGTTTCTTCAGGCTCAAAGTTTTAAGCGTTACAGAAATAAGTCCTACGACGACACATCCTTCTACGATGTCCCCTTGCTCAACTTTTGAGAACTCCCATGGAGTAGTTCGAGCTTGTTCCCGTCCAGCCATGTGTGAATTAGGATGACTACTACCATTCAATATGATAATAAATGTCAAAATAAACTTATAAAGAATATCAATCCAGGGATTAGGACTAAACTAATTAACCTTCTATATTAAGGAGAGTAAGTTCTAGTAAGGCCAAATTTTTAAATAATGGACAATCAGATGATCAAAGTCATGAATTAATTGACAAGTTGTAACTTGAAGTATAGTAAACATGAAATGCCATCGTGGGCTTCTAAAAGATTGAGTGACAACAGACTTTAAAACTATCTCTAGTATGAACTTATTCAATTTTCCTAAGAAAAAATTCCAGCAGTCTATGGAGAAGGAGAAATTCCATCCTTTTTTTTTTTTTTTTTTTTAAGAACTACACAATTGTTATCAAATAGCTATGACAGACAATCAATACAAATATTCTACCTTTTAAATCTCAGAACAATTATCAGATAATAGTTCTTTAAGGCAAAGGAATTAGTTGATCGCGTTAAATTAGTTTATATGATAAAGGGGAAAAAAGAGTCTATCAAACTGAAAACTTTCAACCATGTTTTCATCACCCCCCAATACTACTTTATTCTCTTTTATTTTAAGGAGAAAGAATTGTGTTTTTGACTTTCAAAAAAAATATCTTTTGTTATAAAATAAAAACTGTAAAGTAAATAAACTGAAGAGAAGTATAGAGAGAGGTTGATATATTATTCAACTTCAAACTGATTACATAAGCTGTCTGCATGAGCTGCTTGCAACCTGCCTGTTTAATAAGAAGTTGCTGCAAGTCATTTCATTGAGTTGCTTGCAACCTACCTTCATCAGCTGCTTGTAGATAAACTTTAATGGAGTACTGAATGGATAATCTTCTTCAGGAAGATTATCTACAGCAGAGTAATAAATGGACATCCACAATATAATATTTTCATAACACTCCCCCTTGGATGTCATTGAAAGTTAATGTGCCTCGTTAAAACCTTACTAGGAAAAATCCAGTGGGAAAAATTCTAGTGAAGGAAAAAGAGTACACATATTTAGTAATACGCATTTCTAGCTGCCTCATTAAAAACCTTACAAGAGAAACTCTATGGGAAAAAACCTTAGTAAGGAAAAAAGAGTACAACACGTATTTAACTCCCCCTGATGAAAACCTTGTTTCAAATATTTGAATCTCCGTATTCCAATCTTGTATACCATCTTCTCAAAAGTTGAAGTTGGCAAAGATTTAGTGAACAAATCTGCTGGATTGTCACTTGAACGGATTTGTTGCACATAAATGTCACCATTTTTCTAAAGATCATGTGTGTAGAATAATTTTGGTGAAATGTGCTTTATTCTATCTCCTTTTATAAAGCCTCCCTTCAATTTGGCTATGCATGCAGCATTGTCTTCGTATAAAATTGTGGGTCTTTTCTCACATTCCAAACCATATTTTTTTCGCATAAAATAAATTATTGATCTCAACCATATGCATTCCCTACTTGCTTCATGAATAGTTATTATTTCAGCATGATTTGAAGAAGTAGCAACAATAGATCGCTTTGTGGAGCGTCATGATATGATAGTACCTCCACATGTAAACCATATACCCGATTTGAAATCGAGCTTTATGGGGATCAGATAAATAACCTGCATTTGCTTAGCCAATACGATCTGCACCACCTTTGTTAGCATTGGTAAGATACATAAGTGCATCCATTACACTGAAATAGAGTATTTCAAGACCAAGGAGCTCCTCATCGTCTTCTGGAGGTCGGAACGGAGCCTTATTCACTTCTATGATGACCCAAAAGGTAATCACTTGTTGTTAGAAATAAATTTTGAGTTCCGAGGCTTTAAAACCTCTTTCTGTCTCACCTCGATTTGCGTGCGCAATCCTGGCGTGTATCCGAAAAGCTATTATGTAAAAATCTGTGAAAAATGATAAAAAATTTGCTTTTAAAATGAATTTAAGTTGACTTCGGTCAACATTTTCGGTAAACGCACTCGGACCCGTGATTTGAGGGTCCGTAGGAAAATAAGGGACTTGGGCGTATGCCTGGAATCAAATTCCGAGGTCCCAAGCCCGAGAAATGAATATTTAAAGAAAATTATTTTCTGGAATATATATGAGTTTTTGGAAATGAAATGTGTTTGAAATTTGATGGTATCGGACTCGTGTTTTGGTTCCGGAACACGGTACAGGTCTTATATGTGATTTAAGTTGAGCCTGTAAAGTTTGGTAAGAAACGAAGGTCATATGACATGATTCGGAACCTTAGTTGTAAAATTTGAACCTTTGAAAGTTCTTGAGATTTTCTTTGATTTTGATGCTAAATTCATAGTTGTTGATGTTATTTTTACGATTTGATTGCACGAGCAAATCCGTATGATGTTTTTAGGTTAGTGTGCATGTTTAGTTTGGAGCCCCGAGGGCTCGATGAGTTTTGGATAGGCCGCAGAGTAAAATTTGGACTTAGGAATTTCTGGTGTGTTGCAGGTCTGCAGGCTTTGCAAATGCGAGCCCGCAAATGCGAAGCTTTATCGTAATGCGAAGATGACCTAGGCTGCCTTGGGTCGCAAATGCGACATATGCATCCCAAATGCGAAGGGTCCCTCGCAAATGCGAAAAGGACCGGAATTGCACTAGGTCGCAAATACGACAAAGTCTTCGCATTTGCGAAATTAGCAGGTTCTGAAGGGTTCGTAATTGCGAACCCTGGTCGCAACTGCGACATCTGCGACCTGCAAATTCATGACTTAGCCGAAAATCTTTCATTTTTAAAACTCTTTCAAAACATAAACTCTCTTGGGCGATTTTCCAAAGAAAGGTTCTTCTCCAAATCGATTGTAAGTCATTTCTAACTCGTATTCTTCAATCTTTAACATCTTTTCACATGATTTCAACTCAAAATCAAGGGTTTTCATGGGGGAAATTGGGTGTTTTGGGTAAAATCTAGGTTTTCCAAATTTTGGGGATTTGGACCTCGATTTGAGGTCCGATTTAAAAACAAATCTTATATTTGGGTTCGTGGGTGAATGGGTAATCGGATTTTGGTTCGAACCTCGGGTTTTGACCATGTGGGCCCGGGGTCGATTTTTGACTTTTTGGGAAAAAACTTTAGAAAACCTATTTCCATGCATTAGAATTGATTCATTTAGCATTTATTGATATAGTTAAGTAACTTGTGGCTAGATACAAGCGAATTGGTGGTGGAATCAAGAGGTAAAGCGATAGTTGAGGCTTGAATTGTGTTCGTGGCATCGAGGTACGTGTTTGGTCTAACCTTAGCTTGAGGGATTAGGAGTTGTGTCGTATTTGCTATATGTAAATTGTGGAGTACGACGTATAGGCATGGTGACGAGTATCGATAGGTCGGTGTCAAGCATGCCCGTGAGTCTAGTATTGTGATTGTTGTGACTCTGTTGTGATTTATCCATGTCTAATATGATGATTATCATTGTTGGTTCCCTTGCCGATATGTTTTTGTTTACGATATTGTCTCCCTTGCCGGGATGTTGTTGTTATACTTTTGTTCCCTTGCCTGGATGTTGTTGGTATACTCTTGTTCCCTTGCCGGGATGTTGTTATTATATTATTGTTCCCTTGCCGGGATGTTGTTGTTAAATTATTATTCCCTTGCCAGGATATTGTTGTTGTATTATTGTTCCCTTGCTGGGATTTTTCTATGATTGGTGTTGACATATGAAATGGGAGCGGGTTGCACGCCTGCAACGGTAATATATAAAATGGGAGCGGGTTGCACGCCTGCAACGGTAATATATGAAGAGGGAGCTGGTTGCACGCCTGAAACGGTAATATATGAAATGGGAGCGGGTTGCACGCCTGCAACGGTAATATATGAAATGGGAGCGGGTTGCACGCCTGCAACGGTAATATATGAAATGGGAGCGGGTTGCACGCTGCAACGATAACATATGAAATGGGAGCGGGTTGCACGCCTGTAACAGTAATATATGAAAGGGGAGCGGGTTGCACGCCTGCAACGGTAATATATGAAATGGGAGCGGGTTGCACGCCTGCAACGAGATATATAAAATAGGAGCGGGTTGCACGCTTGTAACAAGAAAAAAATGAAAGTGAATATTGTGTTTGTTTTCCTTATTATTGTTGGCAACTAAATTATGGTTTCTTTTCATTTATCTTTGATATTTTGTTGTTATCTGATACTCCTCGTAGCTTGCCTTCCCCTCCCCATCTTTAAATGTGAATATCTGCTTTTATTTTCCGTTGTATATGATTTAACTGCACAGTTTTATTTAGTAGTCTGGTCCTAGCCTCGTCACTACTTCACCGAGGTTAGGCTAGGCACTTACCAGCACATGTGGCCGGTTGTGCTGATACTACACGCTGCACTGTGTGCAGATACTGATACCAGAGCGTTTGGACCGTAGTGAGGGTGTTGTCTTCAGTCCATTCAGGCGACCTGAGGTTGTCCTGCAGGCGTCCGCAGGCCTTGGCGTCTCCTTCTATCTTTATCTACTATTTCTTTTATGAAGTTCTGTGACAGTTTGTATTTATTCTTTGGACCCTTTATTAATAGTACTCTTAGACAGTCTGTGAAATTGTGACACCAAATTCTGGGTAGTATAGTACTTCAGATTATGTAGCAATGTTTGGTTAAACTATTAAGTTTTCGTCTTCCACATTTCTGGTTTTTAATTTATTCCGCTGTTTAATCACTTATTACTTTGATTTGTTGAACTTGCTTAATAAAATGGTAATGAATTTACAATACTCGGCTTTCCTATCTTTCACGAGTAGGCGCCATCACGACTCCTGAGGGTGAGAAATCCGGGTCGTGACAAGTTGGTATCAGAGCTCTAGGTTACTTAGATCTCACAATTCACGGACAAACTTAGTAGAGTCTGAGAGATCAGTACGGAGACGTCTGTATTTATCCCCTAGAGGCTACAGAGTTAGGAAAAACTTCACATCTATTCCCTCTCGTGCGATTTTGTTGTGTCAATGCTAAATTGACCCCTCTACTCTTGTTCTTTCGCGAATGGCGAGGTCACGTACCGCTTCTTCAGCCGAGCAGCAGTACAGACCGGTGATAGATCAACTACGTCTTTGGAGGCTTTGTGGAGGTTGGACAGGTTCACCAAGCTCTTCACTACCACTTTCAGCGGTGCATTTTCTGAGAATCCCCAAGATTATTTAGACAGTTGTCATGAGGTTCTCAGGAACATGGGGATAGTGGAGACCTATGGGGTCGACTTCGCTGCTTTTCGACTGTCTGGATCCACCAATGCTTGGTGGAGAGATTATTGTTTGGCTAGACGATTTGGGTCACTAACTTTGACTTGGGATCAGTTTTCTATGCTATTTTTGGAGAAGTTTCTTCCTATCACTCAAAGAGAGATCTATCGGAGGCAGTTTGAGCGTCTCTAGCAGGGTTCTATGACTGTTACTCAGTACGAGACCAGATTTATTGACTTGGCCCGTCATGCTCTTCTTATACTTCCCACTGAGAGAGAGTGTGAGGAGGTTCATTGAGGGCTTCATTCGGCCTATTCGACTTCAGATGGCCAAGGAGACGGGGAGCAAGATTTCCTTTCAGGATGCGGCCAATGCGGCCAGGAGGGTTGAGATGGTTTTATCACAGGGGGTGGTCAGGGGTCTGACAAGAGGCCTCGTCATTCGGGCAGGTTCAGTGGTGCCTCATCTGGAGGCAGAGATTCTTTTGGTAGAGGCCATCCTCCTAGGCCTTTTCAGTCAGAACTTCAGGCTTCTCAGAGTGCTTCAGGTGGCCGTGGTTCTCATATGCAGTATTTTGATCAGCAGTCCTACAGTGCACCACCAGCTCCTATCAGTACACCTCCGCTTCAGAGTTTTTAGGGTCGTCATCCCCAGCAACCGATGGCTTATTTTACTTATGGAGAAACGAGGCATATTGCTAGATTTTTCCCTCAAGCATCGAGCAGTTCTCAGCATCAGGGTTCCTGTGACATGGTTCAGGCACCGAGTGTCCCATAGCCCGCCCAGCCAGCTAGAGGTGGGGGTAGAGGTGCTAGCGGTGGAGGTAGAGGTATTAGAGGTCGAGCTTAGGCCGCTAGAGGTGGAGGCCAACCAGCAGCAGGCCGTCCTAGAGATGTAGTTCATAGTGGTGGGGCCCAGCCCCTATGTTATGTTCTTCTAGCCAGGCCTGAGGCTAAGGCTTCCGATGCAGTTATCACAGGTGTTGTTCTGGTTTGTAGTAGAGATTCTTCAGTTCTATTTGATCCAGGATCTACATCTTCCTATATGTCTACACCGGTGGGTGATTCTATTGTGGTAGATCGTGTTCATCGTTCTTGTTTAGTTGCGATTGGGGGTCTTGAGGCCCGAGTAGATATGTTACTATTGGACATGGTTGATTTTGATGTCATATTGAGGATGGACAAGTTATCACCTTACCACGATATCTTGTACTGTCATGCCAAGACTGTGACCTTAGCTTTACCTGGTTTACCTCGTCTTGAGTGGAGAGGGACTCCTGGTCCTTCTGCCCGTAGTGTTATCTCATATATGAAGGCTTTACGAATGGTCGAGAAGGGATGTTTGGCCTATTTGGCATATGTTCGTGATTCTAGTGCGGAGGTTCATTCTATGGATTCTGTGCCTGTTGTTCGTGAGTTTCCTGAGGTTTTCCCTTCAAACCTGCCAGTTATGCCACCCGGCAGGGATATTGACTTCTGCATTGATTTAGCTCCGGGCACTCAGCCCATTTCTATTCCACTATATCATTTGGCCCCGCCTGAGTTGAAAGAATTGAAGGAGCAGTTGTATGACTTGCTTGATAAAGGCTTCATTAGACCTAGTGTCTCGCCTTGGGGTGCGCCGGGTTGTTTGTTAAGAAGAAGGACGGATCGATGAGAATGTGTATAGATTAATGGCAATTGAACAATGTCACAATCAAGAATAAGTACCCATTGCCGAGGATTGATGATTTGTTTGACCAGCTTTAGGGTGCCCAAGTGTTTTCTAAGATCGACTTGAGATCTAGCTACCACCAGTTGAGGATTAGGGCATCCGATGTCCCTAAGACAGCTTTCCGCACTCGGTACGGGCCTTATGAATTCTTGGTGATGTCATTCAGATTGACAAATGCCCCGGCAGCTTTTATGGATTTGATGAACCGAGTGTTCAGGCCTTATTAAGATTCCTTCGTGATCGTCTTCATTGATGATATTTTGATTTATTCCCGCAGTCGGGAGGAGCATGAGCAGCATGTGAGAGTGGTTCTTCAGACCCTGAGAGATAGTCAGTTGTATGCCAAGTTTTCAAAGTGTGAGTTCTGGTTGAGTTCAGTTGCTTTCTTGGGTCATGTTGTTTCAGTAAAGGGTATTCAGTTGGATCCAAAGAAGATAGAGGCAGTCAAGAACTGGCCTAGACCCACATCAGCTACAGAGGTCCGGAGTTTCTTGGGTTTGGCAGGCTATTACCGTCGGTTTGTGGAGGGGTTTTCATCTATTGCAGCTCCGATGACCAGGTTGACCCAGTAGGGTGCCCAGTTTAATTGGTCGGACGAGTATGAGGCGAGCTTTCAGAAGCTCAAGATAGTTTTAACTACAGCACCGGTGTTGGTTTTACCCACAGGTTCAGGGCCATATACAGTTTATTATGACGCATCTCGTATTGGACTTGGTGCGGTGTTGATGTAGGATGGCAATGTCATTGCCTATGCTTCGCGACAGTTGAAGATTCATGAGAAGAATTATCTAGTTCATGATTTGGAGTTAACAGCCATTATTCACGCGCTGAAGATTTGGAGGCACTATTTATATGGCGTGTCATGTGAGGTGTTCATGGATCACAAGAGTCTATAGTATTTGTTCAAGCAGAAGGAGCTAAATTTGAGGCAGAGGAGGTGGTTGGAGCTGTTGAAAGACTATGATATCACCATCTTATATCATCCGGGAAAGGGCAATGTGGTGGCCGATGCTTTGAGTATAAAGTCAGCCAGTATGGGAAGTCTTGCGTATATTCCGGTCGGTGAGAGATCGCTTGCTTTGGATGTTCAGGCTTTGGCCAATCAGTTCGTGAGGTTGGATATCTCTGAGCCAGCCGTGTGTTAGCTTGCACAGTCGCTCGTTCTTCATTATTTGAGCATATCTGAGATCGGCAGTATGATGATCCTCATTTGTGTGTTCTTAGGAACACAGTGCGTCACAGAGGTGCCAAGCAGGTTACAGTTGGAGATGATGGAGTTTTGAAGATGCAGGGTCGTATTTGTGTGCCTAACGTGGATGGACTTCGAGAGTTGATTCTTGAGGAGACCCATAGATCCGAGCGCCGCAAAGATATATCAGGGCTTGCGGCAGCAATATTGGTGGAAGAGGACGAAGAAGGATATTGTTGCGTATGTGGCTCGGAGTTTGAATTGTCAGCAGGTAAAGTACGAGCATCAGAGACCTGGTGGTTTGTTCCAGAAGATTGAGATTCCTGAGTGGAAGTGGGAGCGTATCACAATGGACTCTGTTGTTGGACTCCCACGGACTCAGAGGAAGCTCGACGCAGTATGGGTTATTGTTGATAGGCTGACCAAGTCAGCGCATTTCATTCCTGTGGCAGTCTCCTATTCTTCTGAGAGGTTAGCTGAGATCTATATCCGAGAGATTGTTCGTCGTCATGGTGTGCCCATGTCTATAATTTCTGATCGAGTACGCAGTTTACCTCGCATTTCTGGAGAGTAGTGAAGCGTGAGTTGGGCACATGGGTCGAGTTGAGCACAATATTTCATCCTCAGACGGATGGGCAGTCCGAGCGTACTATTTAGATTTCGGAGGATATGCTCCGAGCTTGTGTTATTGATTTTGGAGGCTCGTGGGATCAGTTTTGCCTTTAGTGGAGTTTGCCTACAACAACAATTATCATTCAGATGGCTCCTTATGAGGCTTTATATGGTAGGCGGTATCGGTCGCCGGTTGGGTGGTTTGAGCCGGGAGAGGCTCGGTTGTTGGGTACGGATCTAGTACAGGATGCCTTGGATAATGTCAGGATCATTCAGGACAGGCTTCGTACAGCTCAGCCCAGGCAAAAGAGTTATGCCGACCGTAAGGTTCTTGATGTGGCATTCATGGTCGGCGAGCGAGTGTTGCTTCGGGTGTCACCTATGAAGGGCGTGATGAAATTTGGAAAGAATGGCAAGCTTAGCCCTAGGTTCATTGGCCCGTTTGAGATTCTTGATCGAGTTGGAGAGGTGGCTTACTGACTTGCATTGCTGCTGAGTTTATCAGCTATGCATTCAGTGTTTCACGTGTCCATGCTTCGGAAATATCACGACGATCCATCCCACGTGTTAGATTTCAGCACTGTCTAGTTGGACAAAGACTTGTCCTATGAGGAGGAGCTGGTAGCTATTCTAGACCGGCAGGTTCGTCAGTTGATATCGAAGAGTTTCCCTTCTGTTCGTGTTCAGTGGAGAGGTCAGCCTATTGAGGCATCGGCCTGGGAGTCCGAGTCCGATATGTTGAGCCGTTATCCCATCTTTTCTCCAACTAAGGTACTTCCTTCTTATGTCCGTTCGAGGACGAATGGTTATTTTAGAGGTGGAGAATGTGATGACCCAAAAGGTCATCACTTGTTTTAGAAATAAATTATGTGTTCCAAGGCCTTAAAAACCTCTTTCTGTCTCACCTCGATTTGCGTGCGCAGTTCGAGTGTGTATCCAGAAAGCCATTATGTGAAAATCTGTGAAAAATAATAAAATTTTGCTTTTAAAATGAATTTAAATTGACTTCAGTGAACATTTTCGGTAAACGGACCCGGACCTGTGATTTGATGGTCCCGGAGGGTCCGTAGGAAAATATGGGACTTGGGCGTACACCCAGAATCGAATTCCGAGGTCCCAAGCCCGAGAAATGAATTTTTAAAGAGAATTGTTTTTTGGAATATATATGAGTTTTTGGAAATGAAATGTGGTTGAAAGTTGATGGTATCGGGCCCGTATTTTGGTTCCGGAACCCGGTACAGGTCTTATATGTGATTTAAGTTGAGCCTGTAAAGTTTGGTAAGAAACAGAGGTCATATGACGTGATTCGGAACCTTAGTTGTAAAATTTGAAACTTTGAAAGTTCTTGAGATTTTGTTTGATTTTGATGCTAAATTCATAGTTTTTTATGTTATTTTGATGATTTGATTGCACGAGCAAGTCCGTATGATGTTTTTAGGTTAGTGTGCATGCTTGGTTTGGAGCCCCGAGGGCTCGGGTGAGTTTTGGATAGGCCACAAAGTGAAATTTGGACTTAGGAATTTCTGGTATGTTGCAGGTCTGCAGGCTTCGCAAATTGCGAAGCCTAGCTCGCAAATGCGAAGCTTTATCGATAATGCGAAGCTTTATCGCAAATGCAAAGATGACCTGGAATGCCTTGGGTCGCAAATGCGACGTATGCATCGCAAATGCGATATCGCAAATACGAAGGGCCCCTCGCAAATGCGAAAAGGACCACAATTGCACTGGGTCGCAAATGCGACAAAGTCTTCGCATTTGCGAAGTTAGCAGGTTCTGAAGGTTTGCAATTCCGAACCCTAGTAGCAATTGTGACATCTGCGACCTGCAAATTCATGACTTAGCCGAAAATCTTTCATTTTTCAAACTCTTTCAAAACATAAACTCTCTTGGGGGATTTTCCAAAGAAAAGTTCTTCTCCAAATCGATTGTAAGTCGTTTCTAATTCGTATTCTTAAATCTCTAACATCTTTTCACATGATTTCAACTCAAAATCAAGGGTTTTCATGGGGGAAATTGGGTGTTTTCGGTAGAACCTAGATTTTTCAAATTTTGGGGATTTGGACCTCGATTTGAGGTCCGATTTCAAAACAAATCATATATTTGGGTTCGTGTGTGAATGGGTAATCGGATTTTGGTTCGAACCTCGGGTTTTGACCATGTGGGCCCGGGGTCGATTTTTGACTTTTTGGGAATAAACTTTAAAAAACCTATGTCCATGCATTGAATTGATTCATTTAGAATTTATTGATATAGTTATGTAGCTTGTGGCTAGATACAAGCGAATTGGTGGTGGAATCAAGAGGTAAAGCGATAGTTGAGGCTTGAATTGTGTTCGTGGCATCGAGGTAAGTGTTTGGTCTAACCTTAGCTTGAGGGATTAGGAGTTGTGTCGTATTTGCTATGTGTTAATTGTGGAGTATGACGTATAGGCATGGTGACGAGTATCTATACGTCGGTGTCAAGCATGCCCGTGAGTCTAGTATTGTGATTGTTGTGACTCCGTTGTGATTTATCCATGTCTAATATGATGATTATCATTGTTGGTTCCCTTGCCGGGATGTTATTGCTTATGATATTGTCTCCCTTGCCGGGATGTTATTGTTATACTTTTGTTCTCTTGCCGGGATGTTGTTGGTATACTCTCGTTCCCTTGCCGGGATGTTGTTGTTATATTATTGTTCCCTTGCCGGGATGTAGTTGTTGTATTATTGTTCCCTTGCCGGGATGTTGTTGTTATATTATTTTTTCCTTGCCGGGATTCTTCTATGATTGGTGTTGATATATGAAATGGGAGTGGGTTCGACACCTGCAACGGTAATATATGGAATGGGGGCGGGTTGCACGCCTGCAATGGTAATATATAAAATGGGAGCGGGTTGCACGCCTGCAACGGTAATATATGAAATGGGAGCGGGTTGCACGCCTGCAACAGTAACATATTAAATGGGAGCGGGTTGCATGCCTGCAACGGTAATATACGAAATGGGAGTGGGTTGCACGCCTGGAACGAGAAAGAAATGAAAGTGAATACTGTGTTTGTTTTCCTCATTATTGTTGGCAACTAAATTATGGTTTCTTTACATTTCTCTTTGGTATTTTGATGTTATCTGATACTCCCAGTAGCATGCCTTCCCCTCCCTATCTTTAACTGTGAATATCTGCTTTTATTTTTTGTTGTATATGATTAACTGCACAGGTTTATTTGGTAGTCTGGTCCTAGCCTCGTCACTACTTCACCGAGGTTATTCTAGGCACTTACCAGCACATGGGGTCAGTTGTGCTGATACTATACTCTACACTGTGTGCAGATACTGATGCCGGAGCGTTTGGACTGCAGTGAGGGTGCTATCTTCAGTCCATTTAGGCGACCCGAGGTAGTCCTGCTGGCGTCCGCAGGCCTTGGTATCTCCTTCTGTCTTTCTCTACTGTTTCTTTTATGTATTTTTTGAGATAGTTTGTATTTATTCTTCGGACCCTTTATTTGTAGTAGTCTTAGGCAGTCTGTGAAATTGTGACACCAAATTCTGGGTAGTATAGTATTTCAGATTATGTAGCAATGTTTGGGTAAACTATTAAGTTTTAGTCTTCCGCATTTCTGGTTATTTAATTTATTCCGCTGTTTAATCACTTATTACTTTGAATTGTTGAACATGCTTAATAAAAAGGGTAATGAATTTATAATACTCGACTTTTCTAGCTTTCACGAGTAGGCGTCATCACGACTCCCGAGGGTGGAAAATCCGGATCGTGACAACTTCAAGTAATCAAACAACCATTGGCGTATTCAGTGGGTGTGCTTTGTCCATGTGAAAGCATTTTAAGACCCTTTCTGTATAGGCAGATTGATGGATAAAGATTCTATCTGCTAAATATTGAATTTGTAGACCAAGACAAAGTTTTGTCTTTCCAAGATCTTTCATCTCAAATTCTTTCTTAAGATATTGCCTTTTGGAGCTCTTCTGGAGTTCCAACAAGATTTGTGTCATCAATATAAACAACAAGTAAAGCCTTCTTTCAGCAAATATTCACTGAGGCGATTATACCACATGTACCCAGATTGCTTTAAACCGTACAAAGACCTTTGTAATATGATCGAGTACATTTCTCGAGACTTTGAACTATATGCTTCAGACATTCTAAATCTTTTAAGGATCTTCATAAAGAATTAATCAAATGAGTCATATAGGTTATGACTTACATTTAAATGGCATGACATATTCAGGTGTCTGGACTATAGGTCCGATCCTCACAATCTTTTACAATATTGTGCACTATTGTATCAAATATATCGTCCACGATCATTTTGTATCGGTTCGCAAGCGGCATAACTTGTTGAGATCTTATCACTTTCTTTATTTTCAGGTACCTGAACTTCTTCCAGAGATTCATGAAATGTTATGTCGTGGGCTCTTCTAGAGATTATTTCCTCCTTATTATGATCATTTTGATCATTTGCTCCTATCCTTTTCAAGGATTGTTACCTTTGGAACCGATTGGTCTACCACGCTTCATGCATACAGTAAACTCCATCCTTTAGGGACTTTAATTTTAGTAGGAGCAGTTGCAGCGGAAATATGATATTTCATTTTGGATCAACAAATGCTTCTGGAATTTGACTTGAATTATCTTCCGAGTGAGGATCATACTAATGATAATTTAATTCATATAACATATTTTTCAACTGCTTATTCTATCCCCCAATGTTAGAAAAACTAACATATATCCCAAATCTTCTTTGGGAAACCTATCTTTGTGCTTTGTGGTAGAGAAATTAATCATATACCATGCATCAAAAGTTATTAGATAGTAAAATATTTGGTTTCTGATCCTAAGCCAATTGTGAGGGGAGGACTTATCATACATTGTTGGTCTGATGCATACATGTGCTGCTGTATGCAATTTAGAAAATCTTAGACCAACACATGAAGATTTGTTCTCATAAGCAATAGTTTAGCCATTAATAGGAGGTATTCAATGCTAAACTGGCTTGGATATAAACCAGCGTTATCAGGATGAACTGTCTTGATTTCATAATCTGAAAATTATGCTCTTATTTGAGAAAAGCAATTTCAAATGTCAAACTGCAGGTTGACAATAATCACACATGTAACCATCTCATATATTCATCTATACGTGGTTCACATGATAGGTGAATGGGCCCGTATTCACCTTTTATATATTTCAGAATCATGGGTCTTAGTCCCAACTTAAGCTGGTATAATCAATTTACTCTGAGAACAAGCAACACAAGAGAATTCTTGAAGAATCTTCTAGTTCTTCAGTATATGCTTATCTGAATTCTCAAATAGCTAATTTAAAAATGGCAAATAAAAACTTCAAGTTTATCAAGGCATGTGCTATCTCTTAGTAAACTTCTAGTTTACTATGGCATAAACTTTTGCAGTAGTAGACTTCTGACTTACCGTGGCTACTTTTGCTACAGTAAAACTTCTTGTTTACTGTGATACATGATATAATACAAATTGAAAAATAAGCCGGGTAACTTTTCATATACATATTATTTTACCCCCTATGATTGTGGAAGCATGAAGATTTTTAATCTTCTAATAATTCGTAGTCTCAATATGATAGCCACTTGTATTAGTAAACTTCAAGTTTACTACAACATATATTTTGACCATAATCATATAATATGAATGACATATTTGTATATAAGTTCTTCGAGAGCCTTCATTTATTATCCACAATCTAATATTTATCGGATACTACTGGAGTCATATGTCTTCCAGAGAAACAGTTAGCTCTTCAGGAGTTGTTGATATATTTTATACTATCAAATATTGCTCAGACACTTCTGGTATCATGAGAGAAAATCACAATCAAATGAATATTATAAAGACATTTCTAAATTTATAAATGTAAGAAATTAAGAATTTCAGTATTTTTACCACCAACTTTGTGATAAATATCTTCTTCAGTGAGAAACTCCATTAATATCTGAATATTTTATATCAAAGCGGTAACCACATAGTCATTACATCCTTTAGGAAAAGATACAGGAGTTGTTATTTCCTTCGCGGAACTCGATAACTAACCATAACATATTAATGTGGTTGTAGTAGAAAGCATTCTACAAGAATACTTTTGCCTTAGAATAATACTTAATAAAATTATCCAAGATATTTTACGTACAACAGGTACGTGCGGCAATGATCTTTATGCCACAAAAATAATATTTATATCCTTTGTTATTCTACCTCTTCAGGAGGTGAGTTGTGGTATTTCTTCATTCACTCCAGGGAATGAAAATGTGCTTCAAAAATAACTTTGAATAGCTCATTATTTTATTTAAGTACAGAAAGACACAGTGTCATGATATTTTCATGCTTCAGGAGGAAATTTCAATTGTTTACTACTTCAGGGGCACATTTGAAGTACGAAAGATTAAGGATATGTTCTCTCAATCGTATTTCCTCTTCTGGAGGTGAGTTGTGATATCTTCACAACAAAGAGCGCGTTCATATTTACAAGCTTTATTAAAATTGTCACATTCATTTTTGGAAAAGTAATCAATATTTATCAAAGTTCTCATCCTTCAGGGAATGGAACATAATTATCTGAACGTGCATAATCACATCAAATTGTGATGCTTCGAACCGATTTTAAGATATTTCCTACATCAGGAGCAAATCGAGGTATGCATATAATATAGAGAATTTTCTCTAACTTGTCTTCAATTGTAACCATAACAAACCTAAATTATCACTTTTAGTGGTCATCGGCACATACCACTTCTGGTGATTAACAAAATTTAATTACAATGCGATATATAAAACACAATCACTTCTGGTGGTTGTATAATTTTTGTAAACTCTACCGGAGTTTAAGTGGACCTTTTATTGTTATCCACATGACAATTCAAATACGCTGCATTAGACAAGTAATGATATGATATTTAAGGACATGGCTGCCAAAGCGTAAATGAAACCTGAAAAATTAATTAGAGAAGTAAATAGTGATGGCTATATATATGTTGGTGCTATAGTCCTTGAACAGGTACCATCCTTCTTAATCATTAGCCCTATGTATTGATTGCAGCTCTATCTCAAGATGCAATATTGCTCACATGGATAAAACAAAATTGTTAGAGCATCCTAACGTTTGTAGTTAATAATAGTTGTCCATACGGAAAATACTTAACATGCAAAAGTAAGATTAGAAACAAACCTTGTTCTAAGTTATGAGATTTCTAGGTACATCTACCTAAGGCAGCCTTGTCTTCCATCGTCTTTTGCTTTATCTCAAGTTAGAGATAACTAAACCTTTAAACATAGAGACTCGTGCTGATAATGTGTTATAAAATAAAAACTGTAAAATAAATAAACTGAAGAGAAGTAGAGAGAGAGGTTGATATATTATTCAACTTCAAACTGATTACATAATGAACTGAAATCTCCTCTATTTATAGGAAACAGGAAGCAGCTGCGAGGCTTTTCAGAAAGCAGTTGCGAGACGTTTCCGGAAGGTGCTTGTAAGCTGTGTGCATGAGCTGCTTGCAACCTGCCTGTTTAATAAGAAGCAGCTGCAAGTCATTTCATTGAGTTGCTTAACCTGCCTGCATCAGCTGCTTGTAGATAAACTTTAATGGAGTACTGAATAGATAATCTTCTTCAGAAAAATTATCTACAGCGGAATAATAAATGAACATCCACAATATAATATTTTCATAACATCTTTAACATAATAAAGAAAACAAGAATTTGATCTAACTTTGTCGGATTCTAAATCTTTCGAAACAAGGGAACATAGAAGAGATCTATATTATAATTAATAGTTTTCAACAAACAGGATGCCATCGTGGTTGCCAACAGTTTGACAAACATATTATCCAAAGCAACATTAAAATAATTGCAAAAGAATTATCACCATCACTGTCCTCTTATGCTACCGACGAGCACTCAGTGTTAGATAGTTTCGAAACGTGTAACACTGCTCTAATACCATTGTAAAAAAAATACAATTACATGTACATGAATTTGTACTTGTTAACGCTGGAAAATTGTCACGACCCGGATTTCTCACCATCGGGAATCGTGATGGCGCCTACTAATGGAGCTAGGCAAGCCAACTTAATTAACAAATTCATTAAACACCTGTTCCCTTTTGACAATTAACGACATTAAATAAAGGCGACGGAATTAAAATCATAAGCAGAAGACTTAAATGTAGATAGATGATCAATAATACAGAAGTTCCACACATATATCTCTACCCCGGGACTGGAGTCACATACTCACGAACATCTAAGGAGTTCTACATACAAGGTCTGAAAGAAACATAATCTGTTTATCTCGGGTACAATGAGATGACAACCAAAATGTAAAGATAGAAGGGAAATGCCGGGCCTGCGGACGCCTGCAAGTTTCCTCGGGTCTCTCTCTGGACTGAAGGTGTGCCCCCATGCTAATGCTGCTGCTGCTGCTCAAAACCTGGACATGTGCAAAAATGCACAGAGTGTAACATCAGCACAACCGACCCCATGTGCTGGTAAGTGTCTAGCCTAACCCCGGCGAAGTAGTGACGAGGCTAGACTGGACACCACATAAACCTGTGCAGTTATAAATATACAACGGAAACAAGATACCAAACAACTAGAAACATGGGAGGGGGAAACATGCTGTGGGGAGGTAACAACAGTAACAGTAAATCCGAAGTAATCAATCTAGGTGCAACTTACAATTTAAAGCGAACAAGAAACTAATACCGACACTAAACACATTTGCATCAATAACTGTTGCGGCGCGCAACCCGATCCACAATTATAACACTGTTGCGGCGTGCAACCCGATCCACATATAACACTGTTGCGGCGTGCAACCCGATCCACATATAACACTGTTGCGGCGTGCAACCCGATCCACAATTATCACTGTTGCGGCGTGCAACCCGATCCACAATTATAACTCTCAACCTTGCCCAAGCAACAGTCACAAATAAAGTGCTAGGGAGTAAACAAGTATTTGGAAAGAAATCCCAACAAGGGTACACAAACAACCAATGACAACCATACAAGAGTAAATCGTTATTTCTCTTTTTCTCTCATTTTTATATCCTAACTCTCCTTAGCACTCGTGTCAAGCTCTAAGGCATTTCTCATTTCACATGCTCTCACCATTTGTATTTCAGACCGAGCCAATACTCCACGAAGTTCTACAATCACAATATCATTCCCAATATGTTTACCACGTATAGAAGCCATCAATGACATGGAAGGCATAACAATATCCAAACAACTCACATATAAGGACTCACGGTCATGCTAGACCCCAATGTATAGGAACTCGTCACCATGCCTATACACCGTACTCGATCATTTAGCAATTAGCGAACAAGACTCGACTCCTATTCCCTCAAACTAGGGTTAAACCAAATACTTACCTCAACTTCCGCGGCAAATACAATCCTCCACAACCGCTTTCCCTCTCGAATTCGGCTCCAACTCGACCAAATCTATGCAATAAGGACTCATGATATCAATATATGCTAAACAAATCCAACCCAATGACTAAATGTAGCTTTTTCATCAATTTACCCCAAAAGGTCAAAAATGCCCCCGGGTACATGGTCAAAACCCGAGGTTCGAACCAAAACCCATTTAACCATTTCCCCAAGAACTCAAATATGTAAGTTATTTTGGAATCGGAGCCCGAATTAAGGTCCAAAACCCCCAATTTTAGAAAACCTAGGTTCTACCCTAAATTCCCAAGTTCCCCATTAAAATCTTTGTTTTGAAGTTGAAATTATGTTTAAGGATGTTAAGGAGTAAAGAAAATCAGTTAGAAAACACTTACCAATCGTTTTGAAGAAGTAGAATTGTTTGGAAAATTGCCTCTTATGTTTTGGGTTTTGAAAAAGTGAAGAAATGACTTAAAATCCCGACTTTATATACTGTGCTGAAGGCTGGCGCGGAAATGCATCGCGGCCGCACCGAGGAAGGGAAGAAAAATGACTCTCTGAACCTACCCAGCGCGGACCGCACTGATTTGGTGCGCAGCCGCGCTGGTTGACCTAGAACTCACTGGCCCTCTGAACCTAGCCACGCGGACCGCGCAAGGACGCACCGCGGCCGCGTGGCTTCCAGCGCGGACCGCGCGGAAATGACCGCGGCCGCGCTGGGGGCCTGCAACCTCTGAACCTGCAACCATCTGTTATTTTTTTTCTAACCTAAGACCTCCCGGGACCTACTCAAAACTCACCCGAGCCCTCGGGGCTCCCAACCGAACATACATATAAACTCAAAAACATCCTACGGACTCATCCGTCCGATCAAATCGCGCAAACAACATCATAAGCATCAAATTAGGCCTCAAGACCCAGGATTTCCTTCCAATTTTTCATAAAACATCAAGTTTACTGCTTCAAGCTCAAAACACGTCAAATGACGTCCAAATCTTACCAAACTTTACAGCAATTGCTTAAATCATATTTAAGACTTGTGCCGTGCGTCAGAACCAAAATACGAGCCCGACAGCACAGTCTTCAAAACAAGTTACACTTTCAAATTCTTTAATTATTTTCAGAAAATAATTTCACTCGAAAATTCATTTCTCGGACTTGGGACCTCGGAATTTTATTCCGGGCACACACCCAAGTCCCAAAATTTCCTACGGACCCTCCGGGACTGTCGAATCACGAGTCCGGGTCCATTTGCCCAAAACGTTGACCGAAGTCAAACTCAATCAATTAAATACCAAGATTTAACAATTTTTCTCACAAATTTCATATTTAAACTTTTCCGGCTACGCGCCCGTACTGCGCACACAACTCGAGGCAACCCCAAATGAGGTTTCCAGGGCCTCAGAAGTACAGAGGGAGTAGGAATACAGGTGATGACCCTTTGGATCGTCACAAAAATCAAATCTCAACCCAGAAATTGCTCCTAAGTCCATTTTATTTCTCTTCGAAACAAAATAAAATTACCACAGAACTAAATATCTTTTGGTGTTGATTGGGAAGAAGATAGAGGAAGAATTTTCTGTTTTTTCTGTTACTTTTTCTTCCGTGTTCTTTTTGAAGAAAAAGAAATATCACGTTTAGGAAGAGAAAGAAAATAATATTTATGGGAAAACTACTCTCGTCATACTTAAACGTATAGTAACTTCTGTGAAAAAGTTATTTTAAACCCTATCTCTTTTCAAATTTTTTTTCCAAATAGGTTAGGGCAGCCCACATGAAACAACCCGATGCCCAATATCCAACACTTCTTTTTTCCCTTCAAAACAAAATACAACTAAAAATAAGAGTAACAGAAAGCAGTGAGATGGTTACACGTTGCTCATGAGATTGAAATAACCAACAACATTAATACATGTGCTATACACCATGAGAAAGTAGGAAAGCAGTGAGATGGTACACGTTGCTCATGAGTAGGCGTGACAAAATGATTAAAAGAAAACAGTTAACTACTCATATTATTCACTAAAAGATGGGTTGGATAATGAATTTTTTAAAATCGGGTCAAATATGAATAAGAACGATATTATTCATTTACAAAATGGATAACCAATGGGTAACCAATGGATAATTAATGAGTTAACTTTTACATTTGTAAAGCCTCAAATTAAGGATTCCTCAAGTTAGGCATACTAGGATTCTCCCAAAAGTAATTATACGTAAAATGTCATGGATAATATGGTTACCCATATTATCCGCTGGCTAACCTATTTTTTGTCCGTTTTAAATATGGGTCGGCTCAAATAATTTACCCGTTTTCGACCTGAACCATATCCAATCCGACCCGCCCGTTTGCCAATCCTACTCATAAGATAGAAATAACCAACAACATTAATACATGTGCTACACCATGAGATAGTAGGAAAGCAGTGAGATGGTACATGTTGCTCATGAGATAGAAATAGCCAACAAAATTAATACATGTGCTACACCATGAGATAGTAGGAAAGCAGTGAGATGGTACATGTTGCTCACGAGATTGAAATAACCAACATTAATACATGTGCTACACCATGTGCTTAAGCATATCGCATTTTTCACGAGAGAGTAACAATTATAATTTTGCTAGAATCTATCATTAAGTTACGAGTAGACAGAGATAGCATAAGTGACGTATCCTAGTTCTAGTACGGTCGAGTATAGATATTAAATATATTGAGTTGTAAAGTATGATTTGAATTATATGATTGAGAAATAATCTATGAAACTGAGACATAAGTATTGAGAAAAGACTTATTAGAGTTTGAGTTGTAGAGTTAAGGTGTTCTGTTGCTTTAATAATTTGCATGATTACCAAATTATATCTGCCTATTATTATAGAGTTGACTATAAACAGGCTATATGTTTACAGATACTGTAGCTGCTTGTGAGTATGAGAATGCACAAAAAAATGGGGGGGGGGGGGGGTGGAGGAGGAGGGGCTTGTAGCATTTGCATTTTTTAAATTGTTGCTGACTTTTAAATAACCACAATAAGAAATCGATAAAAGATCAACTCACTTGAAGTAGTCAAATTGGGGAGGGGGGGGGGAGGAGGGGGAGCCAAACATAGGTTATTATAGGTAATTATTCCCTTTCCACCTTTCATCATTCCCATTTGCGTGCATTAAGTAGGAATTAAACCTACGAATTCATCAATTATGAGTTGCTCAACTTTTGAGTTTCTCATCGACATATTAAAGAATTTGAGTCCCAAGTGGGTTTGAATTATGTTAATCTGTTTGCTCTCCATTTCCTCAAACTTTTACTTGGATTGGTAACATAGTCCCTTTTCAGTATCAATAATTCAGATTTAATTAACTAAAGTAAGATATTGACCATGATTAAAATTATAGATATTTCTTATTCAATTTTTGAATTATTGCATTTGCTCCTGCAAAACTACACCGACGGGTGTTTTACGATACGTGAAATTTTTGAATAGAATGAATATGGGTTTAAAACTGAATAATAAAATACGAACAATCAATCTAAAACGGATGAATAAATTTCAAAACCATATATGCTTGTGTCATTTTGGCTAAAATCAATATTAAGTGGGCTGGGTTCATTGGTTGATAATCCTATATTGGCTTAAAAATGGTTGAGTTTTATTGTTTTTATTCTTTTGGCTTCAAACATCATATGCCACATCATTATATTATTACTGGTTTTAGCACACGTGTGCACCGTGTCAACCAGTAAAATATGTATAGAAAACAAATAGTTCCTTGTGTACCCCATACATTTCAATACACAACTTCAAAATTTTATGCCAATATTTTTAAATAATATATTTGAGGTATATATAAATATAAAAAAAGTGAAAGTTCTTGAAATGACGAATATTGATTCGATTTAGCTAGCTTAATAAAGGAATAATTCTTGTCCACATGCCTCAGATGCTTTTGTGACATCAGGCTTTGCTCCACCTATTGAAATTATCCTGTTATCTTTTTTCTTGTAGGATTAATTAGCAAACTTTATTTGATATAAAGAAATCAATGATAATATTGTAATAATAATATTTTCATCTTCTGTAAAAGTATGTTGTTTGGACTTAATGTTAAGTGTCCTTTCGTTAGTACTTTGATAAAACATGTATTCTGCGCATGGTTTATTGTGCTCCTCATTTTTCAATGGTCTCTTACTGCATGTGCAATAGTTAAAAGCTAATATTAAATATATGTGTAATAGTTCAAATTTTATATTTTCAAAACATCTCAAAAAATATACGGTACTATAAGATGATAAAAATTGGTAGCATGGTCAGAAAAACACAACTAAATGTTTTATTAAAACTTCGTTTATTTCACCCAAAATAAAATATGATCAAGTTTAAAATAAAACGATTGCCAATAATGAACAAGGATAAATTATAACATGACACATTATACCGTTTTGATATGAACTTCATTTATAAAAATAGATGAATAAAATTGAACTACTAAGAGAATCTTCAAGTTCATTAAAGATTTAGCAGTCAATCACGGTTCCTAGCAATTTATGATATAGGAAATTTAGGAAGAAAACTTAACAATTGGGTTGTCTTTTAAAACATTCCTCAAATTGCATACAAAAAAAAAAAGGATACATAGAATTAGAATATTCCATATTCAATACAAATATAAAGAAATACAAAATACAATTCATAGCCATTAAAAGAGAAAAAAGAAGATATCCATACCATCAAAAGCGGAGCCGAATTTTCAAGTTACTGGGTTCGGAATTTTAACCTTTTTGTGTTAGTAGGTTCTAAAGTAAGAATTTATATATATTCAATGAATTTCTTAAGGCGGATATACGGTTTGGAGTAAAGTCACTGGGTTCGACCGAACCCAGTGTCGAAGCTCTAGCTCTGCCCCTGCATATATCATTTTCACTCTAGTGCTCCAAATAATTTGGAAAACATATAGTAAACATTAATGAATTTAATAGACAATAATTAATAGAAAATCAACCAGCAATTCAATTCTATATATATTCAATACGTCTTCATATATATCAATACGTTTTAGTCATAAATGTTCTATATGAAATATACAGAGGAGTTTTACATTGAAGAAAAATTAACTTTTAGATCATAACAAAGGAGAACGAAAGATACAAAACAAAAAAAATAAATAAATTAAAGATGTGAACTTTACTAACCTGAATACCTGACAACGACCCATAAATACAGATGATTGGTCGGAGGCCACCAACTTTAGCTTGTGTTCGGAGTACATGTAATAGTTTACAATAATATGTTATAAAAGACAGAATTGGGACTCGCCCTAGGGCAGAGCACTCGTAAAACGCCCTTGGGCTTATGTGTGGGGCTTAGTTCCGTGAGACATACGCCTCGGCCGTCGGGACATATGCACCGGACACACCCAACGGCCAGCGTACTGGGCTCGCCTAGTAGAACTTTATGCAATTGTGTGTAACTAACCTTGTAAATCCTCAATTTTTCTTAATAAATCGTTGACTAATCAAAATTACTTTTTTTTCTTAATCATAAATCATTAAGTTGAAAGTATTTTATGTTGTAATTAAAATAAAGATTATTGCACGTTATCCACTAAGACTGCTATATAGTAAATTTTAAATAAATCTTTTATTTAAAAAGTTTTATTTGTTAACTTTTGTTATGTCTTTATTATATAATAGTCAATAATATTTTTCCTAAATATTATTCTTTTTACATTTATGAGATACAATACTTATTAATTTAATAGTTCGGTATTAGCTAGCGCAGCTATTTACAAATAATTAGTTATCATGATATAGTATGGTGAATTATGTGTCACTTTATTAACTTGTTGAAACTTAAAAATAAATGATGCTAGAGAATCATATTTAGATTGTAAATTATGTTTTTATATAATTTTTCATTCAAATAGAAAGCATATTAAATAAAAGGAGTATTTTAAAAAAAATCAAATTATAATATCGAAATTCTTTCAAGGTTCATTACTCATTAAGAGATACATAGAAAATTTTGTATCGAATACATTAATTTGATGTTTGAGTTGTAACGATGTTGCAGCTAATTTGCATATTATGATATATGTCATACTTTTCGTATTATTCATAATCGAATTATAATTTATAAGTA